>NC_135433.1:25233603-25268603 GCF_051991255.1 Vanacampus margaritifer
TTAGGAACATTGCAAATTGGGAAATTTCCAGAAAATGAACAAAATTTTTTGAAAAGTTTTGGCAAAATGCAAAAAAAAAATATATATATATATATTCCCCATTATAAGTCCCCCATTAATAGTCAAACTTCAATTTGTTAAATTCCCGGTCCGTTCCCATTTATTCTGATAAATCCCTTTACTTCCATGAAAGGTTCCAAATTTTGCAACCCTATGTGGGACACAGCAGTAAGACTTGAAGGCTCGTTTACCCTGGATTAAAATCATATGCAGCAAATAGTCATTATATAAAACAGAGGTAGCTAATATAAAAATACACTCTAGGCGCCATACTACTCAATAGTTCCGCAAAATGCCGCCGCAAAATGTTGCCACAAAATGCTGCATTCCGGGTAACTGGTAAACCGGTAATTTCGGACACATAAAAGTGCATGGCCGGAAGATGTTACAAAATCGGGGCAAAATTCACAAAGGGACTCCAGTGCATCCGGAAAATATTCACTATTCACAGCGCTTCCCTTTATCCAGATTGTTCCAGACGCACTGCAAACTAGTTAGTGGTTACAATTGGCCGCTTTTCAAACTGCCAGGCAAGAGAGCTGCAGAAATACCCAAGAAAAGGTTGATGGATGTAGTGAGGGAAGACATGAGGGAAGTTGGTGTTAGAGAGGAGGATGGAAAAGGAGGATGTGCTATGTTGACTCCTAATGGGACAAGCCAAAAGGAAAGTAAGAATAGGAAGAGAACGTCTGAGAAAATGTACATCCAAAATAATCAAGGTCATCAGATGAATCTTTTTTGGTTTTAAATCTTTTGACATTGGACCCTGTAAGTGCCGAGTTAGGTATTTCCGACTTTCCAGCGGTCTTGAATGCAGAAAGAGCCTCAAAATGTTGTGTGGATTCAGATAGATTTGTCAAAACTGCAGATAGTCGAATATGATTTTAGCTTTTATAGGTTTGACTGAAAACTTTTTAGGTCCGACCCTGTAAATGAGATATTTATGAGTAATATTTACGATTTCCTGGTGGTCTGAAATGCAGCACCCGCTAACTTTTAGTTTTGACTACTGTGACTTCAGATTAAAACACAGTTGAAGTATCATGGTCTTTTTGGTCAACATCTGGAATCCAACAATGCTGCATTTGTCCGGAACATTTTGAGGTGGGAGTGGACCCTGTAATCTCCGAATGAGATATTTCCAACTTCCCAATTGCCTCAAATACAGCAAGAGATTCAACTATCTGTGGTTGTCCGGTTGGGCTCTCTATGCCTTTGGTCCTTAGATTTATTAATTGGACTACATTGGACTCTAAGAATAAAACGTATTTAAAGTATTCTATTACCCAAAAAAGTAAATAAATTACAACAAT
Source organism: Vanacampus margaritifer (assembly GCF_051991255.1). Classification (NCBI taxonomy): domain Eukaryota; kingdom Metazoa; phylum Chordata; class Actinopteri; order Syngnathiformes; family Syngnathidae; genus Vanacampus; species Vanacampus margaritifer. The sequence goes on from NC_135433.1 coordinate 25,234,977, forward strand.
CATGGAGGGTCCTGATAGTGACATGTTTGCGGTCCAGTCAGTAGTTCCGGATGCTGAAGAATCCCACGCTGGTGGGCGACTCCTTCACAGTGACGGTGACCAGGTTGGCAGTGACGTCTGTGACAAACACGTGTTCTATCAGACTGCGGGTGGGCTTCCAGTCTTGGTTGTGGACCACCGTCAAGCGCTCCTGGCCGGCATCTGACGAGTCCTGGTCTGACTCGGAGCTGCTCTCATCCTCACCTGTGCTCATCTTGCCATCTTTGGAGACTGCTCTTTCCAGGTGGTTCTCTGATTTATGGACCTCGCTTTTCTCCAGTTTCCCTCTGTAGGTCTTGATCTCCGTCATGTCTTTGCCTGTGGCGGACTTGCGGGTTGCTCCTGGGGAAGCGGGACTCTCTGGGGTTTTGTATTCCTGGTTTTGGTTGTTTTTACGGGCAGGATGTGCAGTGTTTCTCAAAGCTGACCCAGGGCTCGAAGCAGGCGATTTGTTGCCCTGCGTGACTTTGTTGTGAAGGTTAAGAGGTTGATTGGTCGTGATGTTCTTTGCTGCTTGGGCCGCCATGGCTTTAGCGTTGGTTATCCTCTGTAGCACGTGAGCCTTTTGTACACTGGGGGAGTTTGGGGTACGCTGAGGGGATCCTGGGATGTGATGTTTGGATGTGCTCAAGGTGAAAGCCTCCATCCCTCTTGGTTTGAAGGGATCCAGTCCGGGGATGGGTGGTTTCCCCTCGGTGGCATTCCTGCCTGGGCTGGATTTCATCAGCGCGACGGGGGAAGGTGGGATTGATCTGCCCGATCCCACTGAGCTCAAGGAGTTTCTGGATGTTCCCCCATGTGCTGGGGAACTGCGGTTGGCAACTCCTCCTGCAGAGCTCCGGTGGAAGCCCATGAAGGCGAAGCTGGCCAGTTGAACAGGCTTCTTGATGGAACCCGGAAGATCGGAATCCTTCCTGAGGCTTTTCCGAAGGCCTTTGCTCAAAGATTTGCGACCGCGTTTTTTCGGCGGCTCCTGCTTGGCCATCACAATCTGGGCTTTCTTCTGGGGGACGGGGTTTGGGTGGAGGTCTCGCGTTCGGACTCCTGGGCTCGCCTGCTGCTCGTCTTCGTCGTCGTCATCCGAGGAGGACGACGATGAGGAGGAACACGAAGACGAGGAATCGGAAGATGAGGATGAGGATCCGGAGGAAGAGCTGTTGGACTTTGCGTCCTCTGCAACATTTTCCTAAGGGAGAGCAAAACATTTCAAATGTGTCCCAACAACACCAAAAAATGTTATCTATTGTGAACCTACAGGAATTTTACGTGGTCGTCCCCTCGGCCTTTTACCCCGTTTCCGAATCAGAAGCTCCTTCTCTTGTTCCCTGTGGTACACGTAACTCAATGTGTAACTGTCAAGACATTCCACAGGACATGAACTTCTAAAGAAACTCACTTTTTATTGAAGGCCGCCAGGAGTCTGGGATCAAGAATGTTCTCTTGGGGCTCCCAGCTGTTGTGTCTGGAATGGACAAAGATGTAAGAACATCAAAATAAAGACTTCCTCATTCATGCTGCATCACAACAGCTGGAGGTATAATGACACAGGAAGTACGTATAAATAAGACGGTAGCATATAAGCAGAATCATGCGTGTAAACTGTAAACAGATACATTTCAATTTTTTTATTTCATTCTTTAAAAAAAAAAAAAGAGAAAGAAATGAAACTCCCCCGTTAAAATTGATGTACGTTCCATGACCGAAGGAATAAACATTGTCACAGCTGTCAGTCATAATTTTTACACTCTCATGAAAATAGCCCAATGTCAGATTTACTAAAATGTAAAATTGTACATGTTGTAACTCCCTGATTTGAGATATGACAGCAAAAATACAATAGATAGAAATTACATGTATTCACCTTGTTTTTGTGCCCCCCCATCTGAACTCAACCAATGTCGGGTTTGCAACAACTGTACGAGAAGTCATACTTGTGTTTTTCCCAGTGTGACAATGGCTACAAAATACAAATAATAGTTTTCCCCTTCTTTGTTAAGTTATTAACTTTGTTAAACTAGCCTACAAATGTTACACTTTGTACGTTTGTAGGTCTGATTTAGGATAACATGACAACAAAATTACAATTTGTTAGAAATGAGTCAAGTTTTGTAGCTTGATAATAATCAACTTAATTTACTTCATAATCCTACTTGTAATTCCGTACTTGTAACTGTTATCGTTCACAACAACACATTTACTACAACGGTTTGAAACAAAATAGTTTTGTGGATTAACTTGAGTGACCCAATGTCAGATATACAACAACTTTATATGTAAAATGTCACTTGCCAGTTAAGATTCAAGAAAACTAGACAAAAATTAACTACAGCGGTTCGTAACGACTGTTTTTGTAGTAAATGCTCTGATTAAAAAAAAACTCAGGCTTTTGTTATCTAATATAAATAAATAACTTTGCTAAAGTAGCCCACTGCCATGATTTACAACAGATTTGTCACATGTTCTATAACCTATGTTGATATTTTGGGTCGAGAAAGCCCCTTTCACACCGCCTACTAATGCCGGAATGTTCCACCATTTCCTTGGGCTGTTCTGTGTGAAAGGCTCCAATGCGGAATTGGGGGATGGGTTGAAGACGGCTTGTGAGATTCTCGGGCCAATTTCAACACCCGCTTATCATGCATCCGTAGCTTTCACACAGCACAGTGAGCAGAGGAAAATCTGTCTGAGAAGACTTATGTGATCGGGGCTAAATTGATGACCCCCCCCCCCCCCAAATAAAATAGGTGGACTCCAATTTTGTTTAAGCAAGTGGCCCTTTAGGGTTGAACCCAGCACTATGCTGAGTTGTTATGTTTGCCTTGTGTTATTTGAGATGCCATATGTGGCATAAAAACAAGTTCAACATGTGGTAGAAGCCTGTTGAAGAAAGAGAAAAAGACCCCCAGACCAGCAGTCCGACCACCCCCCACCCTTTACACGCACACGCACACACACAAAGGACGTGTGGGCCTAACAGAAGGCAGGCAATAGTGTGCACCCTTATAGAATAATAGTCAACCAAAAAAGGTGGAGAAAAACTGAAATGACCAGAAAAAGACAATTATGAAAAAATAATAAATAAAAATCAATCCTACTGTAAAAAGAAATTTCTAAGTAACTATGCTGTAATAGTATAAATTTAAACAATGCCATGTTCAAAAAATATTGCATTTGCACATTTTATGTGCAGAAAAACATTAATTAAAGCAAATTAATGACGAAAAAATTAATAAAATGGCATATTTTAAGAAAACAAACTGAAGCCAGTGTGTGTGTGTTATTGGTGTATAATAAAACAAGTAGCTTGAATTTATACTATAACAGCAATTTACACAGTTTTAATGGCTACTGGGGAAAACGGTATCTTTCTTTTCTTTTTCTTTTTTCACCCCTAAGTTTCCCAAAACGATTTTGTTAAGTAGAAGTTGTCACCACTTATTAATTGAAACTTTGGACCATTTTAATTTTTTAATACAAATACAGCTATGGGGTGGAGAAATCCAACTGTATTTAGTTTATTTTTGGTGAATTTAGTTTTTTTTTTTTTTTTTAGTAAGTACAGCCGCTTTTATTCATTTTTCTTCTTCTTCAATAATCAGGTCTGCTTTTAATATGTCAAGATGCATGGTTTATTACACTTTACACTTAACAATAAAATGGAACAAAACAAATACTGTAGCTTGTTCAACCTGATGGATTAACTTGAGTTCATGAAAATAACAAAAAATGAAATACAAAAATGAATGTTTGAGCCTAAATTACAAACAACCAAACAATTTATTTAGTTTTTATAACCATCTGTGCGTCTCAAATGGCCCGATTTAAGTCAAACCTGATTATATAAACACGAAGAAAATTAAAAGCATTTTGTGGATAAAAAGAACAACAAGTAACCATGACGAAAACGCACGCATTGACACAGAAAAAAATACATGCTGCGATGTGATTGTTTTTGTGTTCATTGTTTGGGGTCTTCCTGACTTACTTGGAGGACCACCCTCTCCACTTGACCAGAAACTCCAACTTTCCCTGCACACAAAGAAGCGCCAAAATATTCTCAGCACGGGGCAGAGTAAACACAAAAAACGACAAAAAGAGATTTTGGGGTTTTAGTTTGAGGTTTTGTGTCTTTCCTAACCTTTCGCTGTCTTTTGTTGAGGATGCATTCGGCGTCGAAAACCTGCTCGCCGACGGCGCTCAGCTCCTCCATGGTGGACCCACACGATCACAATAACAATACCAGCTAAATCAACACCGCCAACACAGGAAACCTCTTCCACAATAAAACGTACAGGCCGCAGGAAACAACTGCGCCACATTTCACAATAAAAGCTAGGTTGATGATATACAATATTACAGTACTAGGTTTCATATTGCAAACAAATAGGGAAAAAATATATCGTAAACAAATACTGCATAACATTTTATACATTATTTTACATGTTACATAATTAATTCATTACAAACTATACAGGTCATATTACATAAATCACCGGCACTATATAAATAATGAAAATAGTTTACAAATAGGGATTTTCTCTGTTTTTTTGTGGTAAATTACAGTACTGTTTTTGGTACTTTAATCATTTAAAAATCAACCCCCTAACCAAGGTTTAAGAACATAATTTGAAACCCCAGCTCTAGTTTAAAACCCTACTTTGAAATCCTAACCTTGACTTGAAACCCCACGTGTCTTTAAACCCTTCTTTGAAAATCTGAACCTGTCTTGAAACCTTACTTTGAAACCATAAGCCAACTCTGTCTAGAAATCGAACTTTGATTCCATATTTGCTTATAACCCTACCCTGAAATACTTACCCTAACCCACTTTTAATGCAGTACACTACTTTCAAACTCTAACCCAGGGATAGGCAAGTTCGGTCCTAGAGAGCTGCAGTCCTGCATGTTTTCGTTGTCTCTTGCCTCCAACCCAGGTGTTTCAAATCATCAGCTCAGAATTACGTTCTGCAAGATCCTCTCAGCTGTGCTCAAGGAGGGAGACATCAAAAACATGCAGGACTGCAGCTCTCTAAGACCGAACTTGCCTATCCCTGCTCTAACCATTATGTAAAACTTTAACTCTTTTTGAAACCCTGTTCTAGTCCAACCATATACTGTACTTTGAAACCCTGTTTAAAATTCCAACAATCCCTTGAAATTTTACTTTGCACCTTAACCCTGACTTGAAACCGTATTTGGAAGCTCCAATCCTAACCTTAAACACCTAAAACTTGCTTGAAACTCTAATTTCAAATCTAGCGCTCATTCATTTATTTTGAAAATCTGAACCGGAAACACCTTGGATTTCTTTAGCTTTTGCTTAACAGATGGCGTGAGAGGCGGGCAACCTAGCTGAGGCCGCCACCACCCTTGCAATCAAGTAAGACTCGAGCAACTATTTGAATAAAAAGCACTATATCATGTTTCGTTTAACACATTTCAATTCATTTTAATCACCCACTCATTCTTCACCTATACAGTCACACATGCACAACGAAACATTGAATTCATGTTTTTTTGGTCAAAATGAAGTTTGTCGAGTCGTTTCTGCAGATTTTTTGGGAACTGATGAACTGAAACACAGACGCAAAAATCATTTACAAATTTCGTACAACTAAAACGATCAAGCAACATCATTGAATTGTTTTCTTCTTACCTTCTGTGGCCTCTGCCGTTGATCATTTTGCGCGCCACAATTATGACAAAAACGACCAGAAGAAATCCAGCTGTCGAAGCCAAGCCGGTGACAGCATTTGGAACTAAGCTTATACGCTTGCCTTCTACAAAACAAATACAAACAGCGCACAAAATATATAAAACAGTCCTGGAAAAGTATTTATCTAAAAAGGCTAGAAAAGCATCGCTAAATGCAGAATTAATTTAGTGTTACTTTGAATTTCTTGAACATTTTCACAACTTTTTGTTTCGCATTAGCATAGCATTGAACCTTGTTTGAAACCCCTTTGAAAACTTTTCTAAAACCCTCATTTGAAACCATGCCTCTTGTGTAAAACATTGAAACCATAACCCTGGCTTGAAAATGTAGAAATGAAACCTAACCTTTGCCTTTAAAGCCTAATTTGAAACCCTAACTGTGGTTTGAAACCACAACCCTGGCTTGAAAACTTCATTTAAAACCATAATCCTTTTGAAGCCTTAAGGTTATTCTTGAAACCCTAACTGTTGTTTGAGACCTTAATCCTGTCTTAAAACCCTACTTTGAAACTGCAACACTGGCTTCAAACCCCACTTTACAACCATAACCCCACTTTTACAACCCTTTTGTTTGAAACCTTAACTGTTGTTTAAGACTTCAACCCATGTCGAAACCTTAACTGGAAAGCAATCCCGATGTTTAACGATTGCGACGTAGGCCTCTGACCTTCCTCCTGCTCGTCGTCTTGGTGGGCAAGCAACATTTCCCTGGTGGCGTCCAGGCGGCCGTCGTTGACCTCGGGTCGGATGCCCAGGATGTGGCACATGAGCGGGTAGATGTGGACCGTCTCAAAGGGGCCCACCTTTAGGTTCTTGCGGAACGCCGGCCCCGCCGCCCTAAAGAAAGCCTTCATGTCCATCTCGTGGTTGTCGAAGCCGTGCTCACCCTTGTTGAACTGCACTGGAAAGTACTGAATGCCAAAATATATAATTAAGCATGTAAACATAGAAATGTGAAACAACACAAATAAAACAATAAATACGCTGCATATAGTGTTTATAATGTATACAAAAAATACCACAAGCAGTGGCACCCTGGGACAGTGTTTATGTAGTACTCACTGGCACACAACAGAGGGAGCTATTGGATAGATAAAAAACATTCAGACTGAACACTCAGATTCTCAAATCCCATAAAAGGGTTTAAACCAAACTTTGAAACACGCTCCCTGACTTAAAACCCTACATTGAAACCCAGATTTTCCTTAAAACCCCAACTTCATGCTCTAAACATGTTTGAGACCTTAATACTGTTTTGAAGCACTACTTTGATACCCCTGTCCTTGTTTTGGAACCCTAATTTGAAACCCCAACCTTTCACTGAAACACTAACCTAACGTTGAAACCTTAATTTGAGAGTTCAATTTCAAACCTATGGCTTGAAATCCAACTTTAAATCGCTAAACCTGATATGAAACCCCACTTTGAAACACTAACCGTGTGAAGCCCTAATTTGGAATCCTAAACCCTGTTTGCAACCCTATCACAGGCTTGAAACCCCAATTTGAAACGGTCATTCTTGATCGAAATTATATATATAATTCATAACTTAAAACCCTTTTTGCTTTAAACACTACTTAAAAACCCAAACTTGGGAAGTCTTGAAACTCTAATTTGAAACCCTAACCCTCGATTAAAAACAAAACAAAACTCGTCCAACCTTGAAACCCTTACTTAAAACCGTATGGCTTGAAACCTTTTTATTTAGAACCCTAAACCTGTCTTGAAGCCACACTTCGAAAGCCTAAGCCTTGTTTGAAGCCCTATCACTGGCTGGAAACCCAACTTTGAACCTATAACCCAGGCTTGAAACGCTAACCCTCCTTTCAAACCTTAAGGCGGGCTTGAAAGCCTGATTTGAAACCCCAGCCTCCAAACCCTGGCTGTTGTTTGATTCCCTAACACAGTCTTGAAACCCTAACCTGAAACCATGACCCTCGTTTGACACCTTAACCCAGGTTTTAAAACCTAATCTTGACTTTTCCCTATTTTTGAAGGCAATCCATCAGGAGGACATTGCCCAGCGTCGCCATTGAAGCCGTCATTCAGGTTTGCCTCTTATCTTAGTTTATCTTTTTGCATCTTATCTGAACTCTCTCGCCATCTGTATCCAGTGCGCACTTGTATCTCAAAGTACATCTGTGAGTATCTTCTCCTTTTATCAGTGATGACAGTTGACGTGGCTCTAAAATGGTGTAGATGGTCATCACGTTAAGGTTGGAGATGTGTACTTGAACAGTACCTTACTGCGACCTCAGGGTCTAACAGTATATCAGGACTGTGCATCTATGGGCGTCGTTTTCGTACGTTAAGGTTGGAGACTTACTCCCATGTGCTCTCTTACAGTACCTAAGAGTCTAGCTCCGTTTGTATTTGTGAGTATATTTTTCTCTTTGCTATCAGTGATGACAGCGAATAGTGATTATAAATTTGTACTTGGTTCTTTGATGTACTGTCATGAATATTTTATGAGTGAGCAATATCAAACAAAAGGAAACAGTTCTTTTGAAATGTTGAGGGATGATTGTTTGAACGATTTTGTGTGTGTATGTATGTGTGTTTCATTGCCAGGACTGCCAATTGATTCAAGCTGTGCTAACGTTTAGCTTTTAGCTCTTTGGGACACAAGCACACGATCAAGGCTCAATATTTGTCCCCAAAGATGTTTTGAAACACAAAGCCAAGCTTGTAACAGAAACCAACAATCAGGGCCAGAACCCTAACCTTGATTAAACCCTAACCCAGGTTTGAAACCTTAACCTACAAGTCAGAAGCAACTCAACAGTATTAATATCATGTGGTATATTGCAGTCTAGTGACTATTGTTAATCAGTTACCTGAACTGTGTTAAATCTGAGTCTTCTGAGTTCTTTGTTGTGATTTTGGACCTTTGTCAAAGAGTGACATTTTCGTACGCACCCCATTGATGACGTAACCCGCATCGGCCAGCAGAATGATGGGCAGGATGCGGTCATTGTTGGCAAAGTGGAGGCGCTCGGGCATCTCCTCCTTCTTGAAGACATGGAGGTGCGGGTGCGCCCCCTTCAGGGCCTGGTACACCTTCTCCAGCTTACCCGGCTTGGGCAGTAGCATCCCCGAAGGCCCAAAGTCCACCAGGTGGAAAGACACGTCCCGGAAGGAGAACCCCGTGATCTTGGAAAGTGTGATTTCCTCTACCAGTCCGTTGCGGTAGACGGTGGTCATGCCGTGATCGGAGGTGATGATGATGTTCAAGACGTCGCTCAGGTGGTGGTTTTTCGCCGACTGTCGGATGTAGCCTACAGTTCGGTCCACCTGCCTGACCATGTCCCGTCGTTGGGGTGAGTCTGGGCCATAGCGATGCCCCGTTCCGTCCGGCTCGCCGAAGTATAGAGAGACAAAGTCCAGATCCTTGTCGTGGAACCAGCCCATCACCTTGTCGACGTTCTGACGCCAAGCCGTCTCGTTCTTGTAGTTGTACAAGAGCGGCTCTACCTCGCGCACCATCGCCGTCTGGCCCTGGTAGCTGGATGCCGTGCCGGGAAAGTGAAGAGAACCTGACTTCAAACCCTGGGAGAATAGAGTAACACGATTTGTATTATAGTTGGATATACATTTTTTTTTTAAATGACAAGAGGGAGAAATGCTTGGCAATAATGTATTGTAGCAAACCTGCAGTTTAAGTTTATACACTGTAAGGTCATGAATGTGTCCATGGTTTGTGATTGGGTGGCTGACTGGAAGGACGATGAAGAGCTTGTTGTGTGTTTTCGAAGTGCAACTCGTTGCTGGCGAAATTAACACCGCTCATTTTCACAAAGAGTTTATTGATCGACCAGCGCTTTTCTTATTGTTTGCCTTTTCTCTGTGAATTTGCTGAAGGCTACTTCTTAGCTAGCGTTAGCACTTGTGCTTTTATCGTAGTTTTGTCAGACCGGCCCACCTAATTTAAGTTTTAATAAACATACACAATTTTACAGTTTGTGTATCAATGTAAAATAGATGAGCATTCTCTCCAATGATATTCATATTGCATTTGATCAAAAATGTCATTTACAATTGAATGCTCTTACAAGAGCACAATCATTGTTTATTTGAACAAGTATGTGGACATAAATTGGGCAAAAAAAGGACAAAAAGAAACCAATAAGCAAATGCACATTAAATGGAATAAGACATTTTACACTTAACAAGACAGATTTACAAAATGAAGTTAAACCGCAAGGGTAAGGCAACTAACATTGTACTTCCTGTTAGTAATCTTATTTTGAAACATGTTCTCACCACTTCTGGTGCAATACTGAGCTGACTAACGCTAATTTAAAGACAGCAACGGTAATCGTAGGAGGCTTTCTCATCATGCTTTGTTTCTGTTACTAGTAACACTTGTGATTGTGTTTTGCCTTTGTTATTTTTGTACAGACAAGGTTTAATATAGTTACAGTGTTATTGTTTCTATTTGTGGATTTAAGTTTTGCTACTTTTGGTATAAAATTATTGTAATTTGATAACACTCTTAGTAACAAAGGCAGGCAGTCCTATTTATAATAAAATGGCCTGTGTAAGAACCATTGGAGATAAAGTTGATTGATAATGAGACAGTCAACATAAGACTAAGATGTGGATACTCTTTATTTATGGGCTGATATCAAAAAACAAATGCATGGGCTGCTGCCTGCCAATTCGCGGCCTGAAATATAGGGTGGCCCACCGGGAATTGTCCCGAACCTCCTGATGGCCCAGGCCAGGCCTGCTAGCTAGGCATATTTTTGCAAGCGTCTCAGCTATTGGTTTCATCCATCCATCCATTTTCTTTCTCCAAGCGCTTATTCCTCACAAGGGTGGCGGGGGCGCTGGAGCCTATCCCAGCAAGTCATAGTCGAGTCGAGTCTAAAGTTGTCCTAAGTCAAGTCCCGTCACCTCTGTAGTACACAAGCCACTTTGTCACTTCTCCATCCAAGAGCCTGAATGTCAAACATCTCAAGCCACAGCTGAAGTTTTCCAGCTGCGCTGCGGCATCCGGCAGATTGCCGCTTTCTGGTCCTGCCAAAACAATTTTCCGGTTGAGACGGACCTGTTTCTGCGCCGTGATCCAGATGGGCAGCGTGCCGTTGTCCCACCACTCGTTGACAAACTGTGTCTGGTAGTACGGTTTCTTCTCCGTGCTGGTGGTGTTAAACCACATGTTGTGGATCACGCCGTGGTTCTCGATGTAGCGACCTGTCCGCCAGAAACCCCCCCAGAATTCACTTGTTAAAATATGACTTTCTTTCCTCGTTAAAAGGTTAAGGTTATCCGTTATCTTGGAAAAATATGACCTTATTCTTGTGCAATTACAATTTTTTCTTCCTGTTCCAATGCAGCTTTGTTGTAAAGACAGTAAATCTTTTTTCTTAAAAAAAAAAACACAAAAAAAGTAATTTGTATAAGATTACAGCTTTATTTAAAAAAAAAAAAAATCCGATTAAGTTTAGGATTTTTTGTCTACCCAAAAAATGTGTTTACAATAATATGTTGTATGTGACCCCACTAGTCTATACATGGCATTCTGATTGATATTGTGTAATATGAGTTAAAGGTCCCATAGTATGAAAATGCACTTTAGTGGGGTTTTCTATCAATAATATGCATCCCCGGCCTGTCTACAATCCAACCAGGTATGAAAAAAGCCAGTCCGCGACTCCTTTAGCTTTCTCCTCCTTTCTAAAATGTGCGCTTCAAACGGGCAGATTAAACTTCCGTGACTTAGTGACGTCAAAAAGACACGGAAGTGCACTTGGCCCAGCCCCCTTGGGTTAGTGGCACCACCTCTGGTAAAGTTTTGTCACACCCACTGAAATTCGAGAAGATGGCTGCTGCTTTCGTTTTCTCTTTTTCTGCTCGCAAATGCTCCGTGGAGAGGGGAAACAATGATCAGGAAAATGTGGTTGCTTCCTTCGTCTAAGTCTTTGAGAAGACAGTGGATTCATTTTATTTTTGAAGGACGTGTACCGACATCATTTCTCAAAGGACTGCTTAGTTAGTGAAAGACTAAGATTTGCCACACGTTTAAACATAATGGATCGGTCCCAACAGTGTGACACGACTGCAAACGGGAGAGATGTAAGTTTAACATTTTTGATTGAACCTTCCTTCCTATCCTTTCTAATAGGATGATGTGCACCTTTTACCATATTACTGGTGTATTTTTAGTGCCTAAAGTGGGAGGTTGTTTGGTTACAAGAGGTCAGATATGATAAAACAGACGGTGGTTGGATAATATGAAGCGGTTGCGTATTGTTTTGTCAAGATACCATCCGCGGTGGTTAATTTGCCGTGACTGGCAACTCGCCACCTAGACATGACTTTGTGATGCTAACCGGCCGCTAAGTGGTCTCGACGAAACGGCTTGCACGTTGTGACCGGGCAGTGGCCTAAATGTGCACATTTGTGTTATTCATAACTACTTGTGAATGTCTACAAGCATTCGCGGCAAATCTGAGTCATTCACGGCAAAATAGCGTTTGCGAGACATTTGCCGGTTCCAGCAAAATAACCATTGCCTGAACAATCACAAACTAAGGCTACAACGTAGTCTCTATAGTAACGTTATGCTACTTTTTCTTATGGTAAAACGTTATGTCACTTTTCCACATATTAAAATAGTTCTCAAATGTGTAAAAGACATGTCTGTATTTTTCTTTTCTTCTGCTCCCATGGCCAGTCGTTTCCATTCACAACATTAGCACATGGCTACCATGACCGAAATCACTGCCCCTTCGAGAGAGAAGGGTATGGCCTAGGCGTGGCCTGGTGCAGCTATTTACATAAAAGTGACACACCCCTAAAACAGGTTGTTTTGAACAGAGCGTTTTTTGGCTGATTTTGGGACAGCAAAAATATTAGATCCATGTCTTTTACACATTTGAGAACTATTTTAGTATGTTGAAAAGTTGACCTAATACAAGACCTTTAAGCAGTAAAGTTCACCTGTTTTAATCCATCTCATTGGGTGGCCATTTTGTCACTTGCTGTCAACTAAAAATGACATCACAGTTGCTCAGGGCTCAGATAACGACCAATCACTGCTCAGTTTCAGAAAATAGGTGAGCTGTGATTGGTCGTTATCTGAGCCCTGAGCAGCTGTGATGTCGTCTTCAGACTTCTGTCAATTTTGACTCGGGGAAAGTCTCGGTGTTGCGAGTTATTATAGGACTGCTTGTAACAAAAACAACATTGTAACAAAAATTTGTTTGGATGCAGTTTCTCTTGATAAATTCTTTACATTTCTAATTCAGAGCATCACAGGCACACTTTAATCGTGGAGGAAGTGTAATTTTTACTCGTGTCTTACCGGTGAGGAGAGTAAAGTGCGTGGGACTGGTGATGGTGAGGTACGGCGGCGTAACATATTCGGCCTTGACGCCGTCGCGAGCCATGAGGTCCAGATTAGGCGTGTCCACGTCGCGGTCATAATCCCAACGGAAGCCGTCAAAAGACACCAGCAGGACTTTCTGTCTCGGGGGGCCGACAGGGGCCGCCAAGCTACACGAGGCCCCCCACAGGAGGCACACGGCGGCTGTCCAGAACATGACTCAATGTCGACGCTACGGAAAGTTTGTGGTGTTGACAGTACGGCCACGCTTTTCTAAGTGCCAGAGATTGTGTTTGTGGACAAAGTTTGTGGTTTTATCTTATCAGGACGCTTTATTACAACTTTTCTGCTGAGTTTTATGGCCCCCGAGTTCTGCTCAGTGACGACCGTCAGTCTTCACTGACATGCTCCGTGTTAATCTCGCGATGTACGCTTGGCTTGAAACTCTGTCTTGAAACCCGACTTGAAAACTTCAGCTTTTCCTTGAAACTCTGTGTTGTTTTGAACTACCTGACTCGTGGAAGCTTTCAATCAATCACAGTTTGAAACCTTACTTTGAAAACCTAACCCTTGTTTGAGACCCTAACCCTCACTTGAATTCCGATGTTACTGTTGCTTGAAATCATAAACCTGGCATGAAACTCTTAATTTGAAAGCCTAAACGTGGTTCAGAACCCTACTTTGAAATACGAACCCTGGTATGGAACCCTATGTATAAACCCTAACTATTGTTCGAAACACTAATCCCGGATTGAAACCCTGCTTTAAAGGAGTCTAACCCCGGTTTGAAACTCTAACCTTATAATGAAACAAACCCCTAAATTTGGAACCCTTTGTCTTAAAGCCGTACTTGGATGGCTTTCCCCTTGAGTGGCCAAACGGGATTTATCTCGCTATTGTGATGGGGCAGCGGTGATCTCGATATAATAATCCAAATTAATTTCAATGAGTCTAACGTGAACCTTGTCCTGGGGATCTTGTTAAAAGTTCATAAACCATTATTGGGCGATGGGCATGGGAGATAATAAATAAATGAATGAATAAATAAAATAAACAGGCGGGCGTCGAGGCCGGGACATGATCCATCATATCACGGTGATGTGATGTTATGAGCTGTTGAAAAAGTGTCCTTTTATTGTGCGCGTCCTTGGCTGCGGTTCAAGGGAATTGTCTAATCTTTATGGAGATAAGGGCAAACATTCATCAGCTTTCATTTACCTCATTCATATTCATCCCCGCGCACTCATGTGAACGCTCACTTACCAACTCGCGCGGACGCACGCACTCAGCAAGACTTCCTTTTTTCTTTCTTTTTTCCTCGAGGGTGGACTGCTGACTCTCACATCTCCGCCATGACAACTTCAAGTGCTCAACTTGAGTGGCCGGGGTAAACTTTATCTGACCTTTCAGAAACCACCCGCCTGGAATTTTTTCTTTGTTTGCCTCTATCGCACCCTGCTGACTGAGTGCAAACACTGCAGTGCAGTGATCCCCACTAAAAGAAACTCACTCAGTAGTGCTCCCTGGAAAGTTGGAAAAAACACATTTCCAAAACCAGTTTCACTGATTGACATAACATTTAACACTATCATGACAAGATGCATAAAAAAGTCTCAGGGTGTCTGACAAACACTTTGGTATGAAGCAGCCATTTTGAGCAAATTCCCTCAGCAGTACCCTCTGTACATTTTGAAAGAAAATGAGCCCCCGACACCAGTCTCACTGACCAACACTAAACTGGGTGGACATGTCCATAGCAGCAGGACACACCCAAAAAGTCTCCACAATCCATGCCTGAAATAGAAGAGTCAGAAATTTTGGGCAAGTTTCACTGTTTCAATACTTATTTTTGTCATTGTTTTGTCTTGTAAGTCTTGTGTACTTTGACCCACACCAGGTGTCAGCAACCTTTCCTGTCAAAAGAGCAATTTTAAACCAAAGAAATAACCAAAAAATGTGTGTGGAGCCGCAAAACAGTGTGTTAGTGTTAATGTACTGAGGGCCCAAGAGCTAATCAGAGCGGGACCATAACACACAAATATGAAAGCATGCACCGTCCAATATGTACACATTTATTTTCTTCTACCTACCTTTTCCTTTTCTCTTCTATTTAAAAAATATTGTAATTTTCATACTTTGTTCTTCATACATTTTTAGACTTTTCAACCTTTCTGTCATATTTGTGACATTTTTGGCAATTTTATGGTCATATTATTTCATGTTATTTCTGCCTCTTTTCTTCATTTGTTGGGGGTATTTATGGCTATTTTTTTGGCATTTTTCCTGCCTTCTTTTTGGTTATAATTTTTCTGACATTTTGGGCAATTTTGGGTACATTTTATGGTCCTTTTCGGAATTTCTTCTTTGTTATGGGACATTTTATAGTTTTCTAGAACGTTTTCTTTTCTGCCTTAAAAAAAAAAAATCTGACTTTTTTCCAGCAATTGTTTATTTTTTGTTAGTAATTTTCAGGATTTATTTTGTTTTTGAACATTGTGGTTACTTTTTGAGCATTTTCTTTTCTGCATTTTTAAATAATTAAATTCTCTTATATTTTGGCAATTTCTTGGCCATTTTATGGCAATTTCCTGCTTTTCCTCTTCCCTTTTGGATTTTGGACATTTCATGGTCACTATTTGGATATTTTTAGGTAATTAAAAAAAAAATCTATAAATTTCATCTATCAACCCTTGGTCTCTCTTTTTCTGACAACTTACAAATTTGGACTGTGACATTTTTTGAATATTTATTATTATTTGTGAAGTCTAAATCACTAACTAATGTTAAGAATATTTAATCTAAAAACAAAAATGATTATGTTGAACTCCGTGAATTTCTACAATTTTTTTTTTGGAGATCCACAGGGAGCCATATCAGTGGGACTAAAAAGCCACATGTGGCTCCAGAGCCGCAGGTTGCACACCCTTGACCTACACCAACTAATGTTGTCAACATTGTTCTTAAGATCCACAAGAGTGGGTCAAAAATAATGGAAAGTATTCCCCATAGTTTGGGACTCTCTCATGAAAGCATTTAAATGAGTAAAAACTATTAGTAGTCGAGGAGAGGGCTGCATGTTGCTTTGCAGCGAAACCTGCTGCGCGCACGACTTTCCTGGAATAATCTGTGTTGGCGAGCAAGCGTGGAGGCGCAGCGGAGGTTGAGGGCGTGAGTAAGCGCCGCGAGCGCCGTAGAGGAGGCCCGCTGTGGGATGGCTTCCAGAGCGTGGGTCCTTCAGCCATGGAGTCGCCTCTCAGGCCTTCTTGTCTCTCAGGCCATTTTTTCTTCTCCCTCCTCGCTGCGGGACTCCGGTAATTGATTTCTTTAATTTGCTTGAAGAGAAGCTGTCTGTTGTCAGCGTCGCGGGCGTCCGTTCTTTTTTCAGGCCACTGTTAATTAAACGGTGGGTCTTTAGGTGTGATATGAAATTCGTTTGGCTCCTCTGATCTTCTCCTCCTCTGACAATTCATTAACATTTCCCTTTTTTCTGTCTTTTTTGCGCTCGCCACAAAGCTTCTTAAAACGTCTTGGCACTGACATTTCGCTGTCTGTGCCGTACTTGGGTGTCTTTAGGAGTGTTTAAAGCGCAGATGAAGTGCACATTCTGCTTCACTTTAGATAATAGCTTGCCTGTGGAGCTCCAATCAGCGGCATAATGGCAAACAACAACACTTTTTTAGCTTGTTTGCTCGCACACGCCTCTAATTTTGCGCTTCATGGCCAAGAAACGGCCATTGACGCAAACCAGGGTCCGAGACAAGCCCCACCCCTGGAAAAAAACCTCCACTGAATCCAAGTGATGTTGACTCACTTCTTTTTGTTGTCAAGTGTCGAAGAGGAGCAAGTCAATACTATGAAAATGAGTAAAGGAAATTCTCCAACTCTTCTTATTTTATCCTGGGGGTTGTTTATTGTGGTGAGGTGCTTATTTTTTCAAGTTTTATCATGTGTTAGGATCATGCCATGAAACATGCAGCTATTAGAGTAAAG
The DNA here is from genome assembly GCF_051991255.1 of Vanacampus margaritifer. NCBI lineage: Eukaryota > Metazoa > Chordata > Actinopteri > Syngnathiformes > Syngnathidae > Vanacampus > Vanacampus margaritifer. The sequence continues at coordinate 25,252,054 of NC_135433.1, forward strand.
GAAAATCTCAACTGTTTAAAAAAATAAAATAAAACAGTGTGTGTATTGAGGTGAGGCATTTATTAATTCAATTTAATCAGTTTCCAACTGCTCTTGTTTTATTTTAAAGGACTAAAGAGCATTGTTTATTGAGGCGAGGCATTTATTTCTTCATGTTGATCGTGTGCTGTGATCATTCATGAAGCATGCCGATATCAACTCATCTTTATTTATACATAAATGTAAAGAAAAGTCTCCAGCCACCTTTAGTTTATCATGAAGGGGCAAAAGGTGGGGGGTTATTGAGGTGGGGTGTTTATTTCTTCAAGATGATCATGTGTTTGGATCATCCCATGAAACATTCGACTATCAGAGTCATGGAAAGTCTCTAACTGGTATTATCTTGTTGTTTCCTCAAGGGACCAAAAGAGGAGGTGTTTATTGAGTTGGGGTGTTTATCTGTTAGAGTGGATGACCCACTGCAAATAATTGACGCTTGGAAACACAGTGAGACCCCTGCTAGCTGACCTATATGTCTGCCCTTTGGAATTTCCTTTCTTTCCAAGTTATAATGACACTATTTGCAGTGTCCATAATCCGCTTCAACAACTAAATGCCTCACCTCAATAACTGTCTCCCTTTTGTCCCTTCAGGCTAGAACCAAATATAAATAACAGTTGTAGGTTATTCTGATATCAGTGTGCTTCACGGCATGATCTGAACACAACTTTCAGGACAATATAAGAACAGTAGTAGATTTTCCCCGAGTTTGATATCTGCATGTTTCATGAACAAAAGGATTTTTTATATGATGGTATGCTGAGCATGTGATGTTGTGGAAGCTTAGATGTTGACTCGTTTTAATAATAGCAGGACATCAGGCACGTGGCCCTAATAATATCCTTCCGCCTCCTCGTCGTGCTGACTCACTCTTCTCCTCATCCTCCTCCTCTCTCGGAGATCTTCCTCTTCTCTCCCATGTCAACATTATCTACCGCCTCCTGTTTTGGGCCATCTCCTCCTCCTTTCTCCAACCGAATCGCACCATGTTTTATTGCTTCTTTGTCGTCTTGAAAACCCTTCTAATTGCTTCCTACTGACTTTTGCTATCTCCTGTTGATATCTTCCCACTTTCTCATCTACCAAGACCCCTTCTTCTCCTGCTTTCTCCAGTCTCCTCTTACTTCTCTCCATGCCTCTTTCTAAATTCTTCCTCCAACTCATGTATTTGCCCTTTCCCCACTCTTAAAGGTGACCACCTTATTCTGAGATCTGGGGGGAAACACATTTGAGAATATGTCCAGATGAAAGTGAGGGGATGTCAAAAGGCCAGGATAATTTTTGGGGGGTGTATGTTCTACTATTTTCTCCAACCCCCTCTTTTCCTCATTCCTCCGGCGATCTCCTCCTATCTTCTTCTCCTCCTGAATCCGGTAGAAAAGGAAGTGGATTAAATTATTCATTTTATTGAGTCTGGAAGCACACAGAAGCTCGCGATAGCGACCATGAGGTTGGAGGAGGAAGATGTGTGCCTGCAGGGGGTGCTGGTGTTCAGCGGGAGATTTATCCTGAGGGTTTAAAAAGGCGCGAGGTGGGAAGGAAATAGCTCAACTTGATCCTGGAGGAGGGCGAGGAATGTTCTGACATGTCATCTGGTTATGAAAGTTTGACGTTGTTCAGTCTTTACCAAGCGGACGCAGTGAGCATTTTCATTTCAATTTCCACGTGGAAGCAATCAGCCGAAATGTCCCCTCCCCCGAGTTTGCGTGCGGGATAATTGCGGTGAAATGAAAAGAGAGCCGGGACGCACGGCTCCCCTCTCCATGGAAACACCCTCGCCACCTTTGTCGGGAAATTAAGCGGCGAGTGATAACGGGCCTTGAATGAGTAACAAATACAGGGGGGGAGGGGGGAGGTGGCGGCAGTTCTATTTACCTCATTTGCAGCCATTACACTAAATGGAATGTGGAGGAGGCTCATTTGGGTCGGCGATCGACGAGTGCGGGTTAACGCGCTGCAAGGCCGGCCGGCACTGGGTAGCACCCAACACACCCTAAGAAGAAGAGGAAGACAAGTACAAAGGTGACAAAGAAGACAACAAAGAAAACATAGAAAAAAGGAAGACAGAAGATGATGAAGAAAGCCAAAAGATAATGAAGACAACAACAAAAAAGATGTAGATGATGAACAAAATGAAGGCTACGAAGAGGGAGAACATAATAAAGAAGACAATCGCCAAATGTAGCAGTAGCTGAAGAACAAAACAAAGACTGACCATGAACAAATGAGAAGAAAAAGAAGATGTAGCCTCGATGATGAATACAAAGATTGTATCCCCACACTTTAACATCTAGTCCATATGCGTGTCATTTTAGTTCACTTTGGGAGCATTCTAGTCCAATTAGAGGACATCTGGTCCACTTTTGGAACAGAATGGCCCGTTTTGGGGGCTCGAACATTTTGGGAAGGATCTGTTTCACATTCCAACATTCTAGTCCACATGCATGACATTTCTGTTCACTTTGGGGGCATTATAGTCCACTTTAGAGCATTTCTATTCAATTTCAGCACAAATCAATCCACTTTAGAACATCCTGGTCTGCTTTAAGGGTGTTCTAGCCTTTTAGGAAGATTATGGTCCAGATAGAAAACATTCAAGTCCTCTATGATGGCATTCTGGTACATTGTAGAACAGGGTTGGGCAACTGGTGGCCTGCGTGGGGCTTACAACCCCCCCCCCCCCCCCAAACCTTCAATTACCCCAATGCGTTTCAATTGCTGTCAGTTATATGCAGATTTTCGCTATTCATGGCTCGCTCGTATTTTGTCCATATTTCTGATTAGAAATTGTGGCACCTTGCATCATTTAAGTTGACTATCCCTGTTCCAGAACATTCTATTCTGCTTTGAGGGTATCATGGTCAACTTCGAGGGCTTCTGTTCCAAATTGGGAGCATTCTTATGTCTTCAAAAGTGTCACTTTGGTGAGAAGATGACTCGCTTGCATGGCGCTAATCCCGCCTTTCAAGTGGGCCGCTGCCAATGCACTAAACCGGCAGGTTAATGCCGAAGCGTGGTTCCGTCGTTTGGCCACGGCTTGACGTGGCTCCGCTGCCGTCGCCGCCGCTGACAGCACCCTGACAGGCTGGCCCGCCATCGCGCCGTGTTTATGCTAATGCAAATGTCCTGGGCCACATCTCACAGTGAGCAGCAGCGATACGGATGTCACACGCTCGTCACCGGCTGCGCGGGATTCCGCTGTTGCCAGCTGGGGGCGGTGTGATGGGGGGTGGGCAGAGAAGGATTGGGGGAGGAAGATTGCTGAGAGGGGAGTAAAACACCCCATGTGCTTCTTGTAGCGATCGCTAAAGCTAATCTAGCTAGGAGACAAAAATCTTTCTTGCATCGTTTGTTTCCATGCAGTTTTGATATTCCCAGCATCATTTATTGATATCACTTTGCATGATATTGTTTGCTTCAACACAATGCACCCATGATATCACATATCAATACCTCTTTGAAAGGTCTAGTTTCAGGTATTACATTGCAGCTTTTGTGCTTGAATTTGAGTTTTCAATTAAGGGAAAAACCAATAGTAGAATAAAAATAAAATACAACACAATCAATACATAAACAAGAAATGTAAAATTGAAATACAAAATAACTTAAATGCAATACAGTCATACAAAATATGACTAATAAAAAATGATCTATGTAGTACAGTATTTGTATTAAAAGCAGTAGGGGTGTGAATTGCCTAGTACCTGGCGATTCGATTCGTATCACGATACATAGGTCACAATTCAATTCGATACCGATACGATTCTATAAATTGATTATTGCGATTTTTTTTTAACTCAAATTTAGAAAATACAAATCAGTAAACTTGTACATGTTCGCTGTAAGATTTGTATGAAAATGTATTTATTTATCTGAAAATTCAGGCTTATAACAAACAGTTTGCAGTCTGTTTCATGTTTGAACAGCACTGAAATAAAATATTAAGGCTTAATGTTCCATTAATATAACATTCTTCCATGCTTAATGTGTGAACCTTAACCTTAAGTAAGACGTTTTGTTGAATATTCCCACAAAAAATGTATGTTTAAAAATCGATTCGGCCGCATATTGAATCGATTGGAGAATTGTGTGCTGTAATATCGCGATATATTGCCAAATCGATTTTTTCTAACACCCATAAAAAGCAGTAAAATATAATAGAAAATATTTAAAAAATGATAAATTAATTTATAAAATAAAAAATAGATACAATTGGTACTAAAGATGACTAACATAAAAGTATATATTGATGTAGCAATAAGAATGCAGGATTTTGTTTGTTTTGCTGCAAATACTAAAAACATTAATTTTATATTCATTAATTGGTATTCTTACAGCTCTCTCTTTTTTTTTTATTGCTACATTGAAAAGGAACAACAATCTTCTTGTCATATTTGTCATTTTGTCTTTTTTGGATGTTCTTCGGTCATCCACTGACCTGCAGAAGTGCGAGCAAGGTGGTGACATTAAGAGGTCCTCGTCCTCCCCGTCCTCCTCATCTTCATCTTGGTCCTGAGGGTTTAGAATCCACCCCACCCCCACGCAGCCTTTCATTCTAATCTGACGCTGATGATATTTGTCCAGGACGACCTCTGCTTGCACAGCGTAATTACCCCGCGCCTCTCTATCAGTGCACCTATCGGAAATCAATGCACCATAAGGAGGCGCCGTCCATGCTTATTATTAAATGCGTCGGCCTTGCTCATTGTCCGCGACATCGCAGACGAACGCCAAATGGCCCGCACGGCTGAGGCCGGAGCACTGTCATCGGGAGCGATTGCTTTGGTCTGGATGACTCCTGACGTCAGCACTTCATTCGCGGTTACGTTCGCAGAACACCGCCTGGAAATTATAATGACAAAAAAATCTGTACATGACAGCGGCAGGAATGGGAACGCTACAATGACCAGAATGCTATAAACCAGAATTTCCTCAGTTTGGACTAAATTGTTCCCAATCTTGTGCATCAACTTTTCAAAAATGTTTTTGATTGTTCCTAGAGTTGACTAGAATGCTAGAATAGACTGATTGTTTCCAAAGGTTTCCACAGTTACGAGCAAGCTTCAACAACATTGCTGCTCAAGTGAAGTGAAAAACAAAAGCCGTCGCCGATGCACTTCCATCCCTTTAGTAAGAGGACAGACAAACAAACACTCAAAAACGATTGGGCGACTGCTCTATTCTCGATATGGCAATGAGAGTTTTTTTGTGGATGCTATCGCTTTTAATCTTCGTTTGGAAGTCTTTGCCGCGACCTTGCCGTTTTTGTATTGGCATCCTCGTCAACAAGATAAGAACGATTTCATCAATGAAGGCGGAGCGGCCTCAAACTTTGCTGCTTTTATACGAGGACCGGCGCCGAGAAAGACCTTGATGGCTGCGACCGGTTCGTCTCGACCGGACGCTGCTTGCCTTTTTATTGATTGGACACTGAGGTGATTTTATGAGCTCCGCTGAAGCCAATAACGCCACTGTGAGCTTTTTATGTGAACGCCGAGGACGGGGAAAGGCCAACAGGTCTCACAAGACAAACAACGTCAAAGACCATTCCATCATTTGTTATCTCAAACCTTATTTTCAAACCCTAACTGATTCCAAACTTTGAAACAATAAGCCTTTCTTGAAACGCTAACGTTTGCTTGCTGCCTGACCCAGGTTGAAATTTTGAAATCCCAACACAGGATTGAAGCCCTCCTGTAATTTAAAACTTTCTTTCATATCTGAACCCTTTGAAACTCCATCCCTGGCTTGAAAACCCGAATTTGACATCTTAAACCAGGATGGAAACTCTACTGTAATTTAAACCATTACTTTAAAACCCTACTGAAACCTTAGCCATAGCCTGAAATTCCATTGAAAAACTCTAACCCTGGTTTGAAACGTGATTTTATATCACATCCAGGATTGAAACCTTGCTCTAATTTAAAACTTTTCTTTGAAACTCTAACCCCAAACTCAAAACCCCAATTTGAAATCCTCCTAAACCTGACTAGATATTGTCCTTGAAACCCTAACCATTGCGTAAAACCTCTAATTTGAAGCCCCGCCATTGTCTTGACGCCTTAATTTACAACCCCAATTTGAAATCTTTCCCGAGAGTAAAAACCTCACTGTAACTGGGATTGAAAGTGCAATTTAAATATTAATTTGAACCCTTAACCCTTACTCAGAACCCTAACCTTGTCTTAAACCCTTCATTTGAAACCCTAACCTTTGCTTGAATGTAATTTACTGTATAACCCTAACATGAAATCCTAACCCTGCTTTTAATTGGAACCTTACTTTGAAACCTAAACTTGGCCCTGACTTGAAACCCTAGGGTTCAGTGTATACTCTGAAACTGCAACACTGTCTTGGAACCCTAATTTGAAAACCCCAACCCTGACCTGAAACTGTAAACTCAAACTACACAATTTATTTGAAAACTCGACCTTGACCTGAAGCATATATTTGAAAACTGTAATTCGGGCTTGAAATCTAAATTTGAAACCTTAACGCTTGTTCGAAACCCTCATCAAAAATTGAAGCTCTAATTTTGCATCGTAAAGCTAGGCTTGAAGCCTTAATTTGGGTTGTCGTGAGAAGGACGTCGAGGGCAGAGGAGGTGATCAATATGTTTGCGCTCAATACAGGAAGTCAAATCTTCCCCCGGGTGTTGGGGGGGTAGATGCGGGAGACTAAGGGGTGAAAATTGTTCTTGGCTCCCTGCTGTCCCCCTCCCGTAATGTGTGACCTGAGAATCTGGCAAATCGGCAGGTCAGTGTTCCCTCGTTTTCCACTGGGGTTAGGTTAAAAAAAAAATACCCGCAATAAATGAAATCCAAGAAGTAGTTAGCTTTATGTTTTACATTTATTATAAATGTTCTCTAAAACCCCTCACCTTACAGTTAATGCACTTTTCTCATTGAGACATTTAAATGTTCTCACATTTCTCTCTTGTTTAAACATTCTCAATGTTCAAACCTTCATACATTTTATAAAATAGGTACATTACTGTAAAAAAAAAAAAAAGCATGCAAAATTGCACTAAAAAAAGTCCGCGATACAGCGAGGCCGCGAAAAGTGAACCACGTTATAGCGAGGGAACACTGTATACAGTTCAGCACCAAAAATACTTATGAGTCTACTTTGCAACCCTACCCTTGACTTAAAACCCGACTTTGAAACTTCAACCAAGGCTTAAAAACAAAACAATAAGTGACTAACTCTCCCAACGTGAAACCCTATACTTGGCTTGAAACTCATTTAGAATCGTAACTGACTTTTAATCCAAACCTTGACTTGAAACCCTACTTTAAAACCTTAACGCTGGCCTGAAACTCTGATCCAGGCTTGGAACCCTACTATGAAACCCGAGCTTTGCCTTAACTCTACTTTGAAATCCCAATCCTGCCTTAAAACCATAACTCTTGTTTCAAACCCTGACTCAAATTTGGAATGCTAATTTAAAGCCCTTAATCTAATTTAAAACCCTACTTGGTAATCCTAGTGCTGACCTCAAATTCCAATCCTCAAACCTTGTTTGAAGCCCAATGTTGTGTTAGAGTCAGGGTTTCAATTAGGATTATAAACTTCGATTTGGGGTACGAAATAGGGTTTAAAGTCAAGGTTGGGGATTAAGGAATTAGGTTTTCAAATCAGGTTTTTAATCCTTTATTTGGACTTTAAAATTCAATACTTTTTTGGGGGTTTCAAACTAGGGTTATGAGATTAAATTAGTGTTTCAATCCTGGCCTGGGTCAGGGTTTCAAACAACGGTAAGGGTTTCAAATTCCGGTTTTAAGCCTGGGTTAGGGTCTCCAACAAGCAGGGTTTTGAATTTGGGTTTCAAACCTAGTTTGGGGTTTTAAGCAAGAATGAATGTATCAAATTAGGGTTTGAAGATAGGGGTAGAGTTTCAAATACAGGCTGTCTTAATTGTAGTTGGACTAATGATGGATGAAAGGATAGAAATGCGCACACCAGGAAGTCATGTGAGAATCTTGACAACCTTCATCTCCTCTCCTCTTATTACGTCGGGATTACGCTCGCCTAATCCCGACATTCAAATGGAAGGAAGGGATCATTCCGTAGGGATTACGGCAGACGCAAAATTATTTGGCGCAAAAGCTGAATCCATTACATGAGCGTCACCTGAAGATTGGTATCACATGTCACGGAGGGTAAACAAGGAGGCCCGGGCCCGCCTCATAGGAATTCATGAATTTGAAAACGTGAATTCATGAATGAGCAAGCAGACGCTTTCATCATGGACCAACCAAAGGAAAAAGAAAAGAAAAGACTCAAAGTGGTTTACAATACGCAGTTTGCATTTCTCACCGGCCAACTGCGTTTGTGTGTTTAAAGTGCGCATGCCGGTGCTTTGTTGAGCATCCCCAATCGCTCGTCCCTGTTGGTGGCCCTCAGCAATAAAAAAGGTGAGCCAGGGTAAAAAAAAAGAAAAAAAAAGTCGACAAGGCGGCTTGTGAAAGTCGTCCCGAGTGATGTCTGCAGAGATTTTATTATATTTTTCCCGTTCCTCCTGAGATGAGAAGCGTGCAGTTAGTCGACGGCCGGCTGCTCCATATTAATGTCGACTTTGCTTCACCTCCAGCACATCCTCAGGGTCATTGCCCCCCGGTGGCTGCTCGCCACAATGTCGCCCCCCCGGACCCCCACGAACCGGCACACGCGGCCTCACTCAAGGTCATCAGCAAGCAGCCATCAAGAGGTCATTGTAAAGCGCTTCATGATGTTTGACAACAATAGGCGGGCAATTGACCACTATTGACCTGGAATAAAAAATAAAACAAAGACTTGAAACCCTAACCCTGGTTTAAAAACCCTACTTTGGAATCTTAACCCTGACTTAAAACCCCAACCCATATTTGAAACCCAGCTTTGAAATCCTCACGTTGTCTTGAACCCAAAATTTAAAGCCATGACCCTTGTTTGAAACATGAACCCAGACCTGAAAACCTAATTTAAAACCCTAAACCTGGCTTATTAGAAACACCCCCTCAAAAGAAAATCGAGCATGAAAAGCACACTATAATTTTTGTTCCCTCTGTTATAGTATTATTGCGGAAATGTTCTTAAGCCATCTGGGAACCGTTTTTGAAATTCAATATGTAAAACTGTTCCTTCATATTTGGAAATAGCAATACTTTAAAAAACGGAACATTTCAAAGGTCAGCATTGTAGCACATGAACAAACCACCGTGGAGACAAGCCAACAACAATGAGGAGATGATTTATCCACAAATAATTGGAAGCAAATTTGTTATTTCAGAAGTGCATATGAAATTGGTAGGTCTTCATTTCCATCAGAAATGTTGAAGTCGATCTCTGTTTCAAAAAAGGTCAGGGACACCTGCTTTCAGCCGTCGCGCCCCCTCGTCCACCATTAAGAACGCGATGCACGCTAGAACTAGTAGATGAGTTGTTATGGTAACTGAAGGCTTCCTGCTTGGGGTTGTTAGCGGAGATTTCAGGGGTTAGAGACGGCGCTGTTGGCGTCCGTTGTGATCGTGACGGGTTTGGGTGCTCACAAACGCATTGAGTCCTGCCTGCTATACTGTACATATATATTTTTTCATACATGTGACCATTTATGGTAAGGCATTTCCTACGCTTCATTGATGACAGGTGCGTATTTGACATGAGAAAAATCTCTCGGGACAACCGCAAACAAAAATATACATAATGAAATTATAATCTTGTTCCAATTTACTCATTGTGAAAGCTGTAAGCTTTTTTTTGTAACTGCAACCCTAGAAGAAACCGTCATTTTGAAACTCTATTGACCTTTTGCACGTGACGTCACCGCCCTCATGGGGACGCCCTCTCAGAAGCCACTTGCCTGTAATGTAACCATTGAATCTCGTACAGCGTAAAGTCCTTTATCTAATCGATTATCTTATAAAATGGTCATATCTTGCTGTGCGGTCGGTTGTACAGACAGACAAAGGAGTAAATCAAATGTTGCTTTTTATCGCACACTTACTAATGAAGACAAAAGATGTCGATTGATGGCAGCAATCAACGGAAAGGACTGGCAGCCCACAAAGTATTCACGGATTTGCAGCGATCATTTTTTGCCAAGTTAGTAGATAAATGTTCATACATTTTACTAGTAAACGTAAACTCTAACAAAGATTGTAACAGAGGTGTCGAATTGCGTGTTTCAAATCACATTAACGAGCCAGATAGTTAGCGTCCACTCCAACTGCACAAACACACAGCTTAGTTTTAAAATGTAACTTCTTCAAAACTATTAAGTGCATTTGACTGTTTAATAATGGGGGAGTTTTTCACTCTGGAGCCGGCCAGAATCATATTCATGAAATGACTGCATAGCTTGTCACTACGATAGCCTTTTTTTTCCCATGCTGGTCAACATAATATCATCACAGGGTTTCAATACAGAACGGAATGTGTCAAAATAAGTCAGTTCGTATGATAAACAAGTTTTGCCTTGCATTACGAGGTATATTATTGTCCCCCGGTGTGAGCGTAGCATCTCGTCCCAGAATCAAATTCAAATCAAATTTAAATCAGCTCCGGTGTAAGGAAGAGAGCCGGTTAGACACCGGCATTGACTACAAAATGATATAGGTCGTGCGCTGTGAATTTCGGCAAAGTCGGCGATTTGATTAACTTGGTAAAAACAGCAGGCAACAGAAGGTAAGGGGCTGTTTTCAAACTAGCGATCTCCAACTTCAATAAATATCGCGCTCTATGAGTCCCGACTAAATGTGCAACTTCGACTGACAGGCAAACTTCGGTTGAAGTAAGTAGATTCCATGGCTCGATGGGCAATAATAACTTTTATTTTGAAAAATAACAGTTGCTAAGTCACTAAGTCGCTCCGGGTCACGTCCACTTCCATTCAACAATCATTTCCTTCCGCCGTCCCTCATAGGGAAGTCACGTGATCACGTGACGCCGGTGCAACTGGTCAATACCTGACCTAATCCTGGTTTGAAACCCCACGTTGCCACCCTTGCTTTAGTTTAAATCCAAACCCGGCCTTAAAATCCTGGGCTTGACTTGAATCCCTTTGAAAACTTACCTCTATAACTGTCCTAACTTGTGTTTGAAACCGCAACCCTGATTTAAAACCCTACTTTTTAACCCTAACCTTAGTTTGAAACCCTAACAGTGTCTTAAAAGCACTATTTGAAACCCCAACCGATGTTTAAAACCAAACTCTGGCTCAAAATGCTAATTTGAAATCCTGTCTCATGTTTGAAACTGAAACCCTCCTTTGAAACAGCAATCCTGATTTGAAACCCTATTTTCAAACCCTGACCCTACTTTGAAACCGTAGTAGTGTCTTAAAAGTCAAATTAGAAATCTTTTGTTTTTTTCTAAAGAGAGCTCAGTATTGTTGTATATGTTGTTCTCTGTTTAAAAAAAAAGAAGTTATATTTTATTTAATTATTTATTTTTGTGTGTGCGTGTATATGTGCGCGTGCATATGTGCGTGCGTGGGAGTTTGTGCTCATTAATTCACCTGAAACCTTGCTTGACATCGTAAATTACAGTATAATCCTAACACTTGTTTAATGCTGCAGGCTTCAAAATCCCAATTTGAAATCCTAACCCTGGCCTGAAATCTGACGTCAAAATCCTAATCTTGGTTTGAAGCCTTAAACCTCATTTGAAACCATACCATACCAAACTCATGAGTGTCGTTTTTGCTGACTCACCAACAAACCAAACATACTTGTCTCTAATTAGCATCCAAACGTGTGAAGTCGTTTGAATGGATTGCAATTGCAGCCTGAAAGCGTCTGTGCTTGCTTCACACAAATTCCGAGGGAGCTTTAATGATCGAATGATTATTTTAGAAATCTTCAGAGGTTCCAAATTTTCAAAAATAATTCCTCTGTGAAGGTCGAAAAAAATAAGTAGGTGAATATTTCCATGTTTTGTCTAGCGAGCACCGTGTGGGATCAGTCAAGGTTATCAGCCCGCACATTTGTATGTGTGTGTGTGTGTGTGTGTGTGTGTGTGTGTGTGTGTGTGTGTGTGTGTGTGTTTGCCTTTGTGTATTATGAGGACATTTCACCTGAATACATGCCGTGCTGCGAGGACATTTTGAATTATGAGGACACAGCCCATGTCCTCATAATTATTTCAATGCAGAAGTGCTTCTAGGGCTGTAAAAGGCTTAAATCCAAAGTTTTAGCCAATGTCCTTGTAAAGCATAATTACGTGAATTTGTGTATTTTTGTGTATTTGATGGCGCCCCCTGTAGGAAGGTCCTTGTAATGCACCACTTCATGAATAATTCACACCAGTGTATATTTCACAGCATTTGATTGGCTGACCATCACCTGTCCTCACAATTACGCACGTCTCCATAATTCAGTTTTTTCTCAAAATGCTGTGTATTGTGAATGTTTGTCTGTAGACACAGAGCCTTTTTTTTTTTTTTTTGCAGCCACCATTTCCTAAGTAAATAATTAAATAATGAAATACCCTACGATATTTAATTATATATTTCAGTATTTAATTATTTCAGTGGTTGTTTATTTAAAAATGTACAATGGTTAACAGCAGAGACAGAGAAACTGTCAGTGCCGTACATTAATTCATCATTTAACATCCCACCCTGCCTTTACAGTATAACATCTTTCTGTACACCAGCGGCCAAATGTTTTGAGAATGACATTGATTTTCTAAGAATCTGCAGTGCTGACTTATTATTGTTTTTTTATGATGGCAATTTGCATGTACATGTACTCCAGAATGTTATAGTGATTAGATGAATTGCAAAGTCCCTATTTGCCATGAAAATTAAAGTAATTTCCTTTAGTGACCTTACAAACTTTAAGTGAAGAAGGCTTCAGGGCACCCAAGAAAATCCAGCAAAAGCCAGGACTATCTCCCAAAGTTGATTCAGCTGCAGGGATAAGGACATCACCACCAGTGTAGAGCTTGCTCAGGAATGGCAGTAAGCAGGTATGAGTCCATCTACACTCATGGTGAGGGAGTAAGACTTTTGGAGGATGGCCTGGTGTGACCAGTGAAAAAGGGATTCCATAAACACAGACCAAAATAAGGAAAAAAGAGTTACAGTTATTTTCTCTGATTAACCCCCTTTCCAACTGTTTGGGGCATCCGGAAAAATGCTTGTCTGGAGAAGAAAAGATGAGCGCTACCATCAGTCCTGCTTCATGCCAACAGTAAAGCATCATGTGACCATTCATTTGCAGGGTTGCTTCTAAGCCAAGTTACTGGGCTCGCTCACAATTTTGCCAAAAAACACATGCGTCCATTACTAAAGTATAGTACCAAAACATCCTCGGACAGCAACTGTGTGACAGCAGCAAGGTTATTTTATTTACTAAAGCAAAAAAACATTTTCGTTAATGAAAAAAAAAAAAATAACTTTTTAAAAAAGCAAACTGAAATCACATTAAACGATTACAAAATTATCTATAATTCTAGCAATAATATCCTTTGTTTTCGTCTGTGGTAATTAATTTAGTATATGAGCCTTTCGGGTTAATTTTAAATGTGATCTATTTTTTTTTTTTAATTGACACTGTAAATCATAGAACAATAGCCACTCTTATCAACAAAGTTCATAATCCAACACTGAACCAATTTGTTGATTTAAATGTGATTTATTATATTGCCCGGAGTACGGAAGTGACGTCATCTAGCAGCCCCGATAGAGAACCGCCCCCGGCTCTAATTACTTCACGAGACGTGATGGCAGTGTAGCTGTGCTAATGAGGTAGGTTTGAAGCTCGAATTTTTCCTCCAGAAACTTGTTTATTTTAATGTTGGTCGCTTGTGTACATTGCTGAAAATGATTTATAATGCAAGTCCAGTGTAAGTGCAGCTAAGCTAACGTTAGCATACCTAACCATCTGTTGATTATGATGGTTGCAGCTAATTATTTAGAATTGCTACGCTTTTGTTAGCGACGGTTAGCTCAGTTAGCATAGCAGAGCTAACCGTCTGTTGAGTAAGATAAATGCTAATTGAAATTTTTAAGAGGAAAGCAATAACAGGCTGGTTTGATAGGCTGGTTTGTGATGTGAAAATATACAATGGTTTAGTATTACCAGTACAGTATAAATGAAGTATTGGTAAATTGCTGCATTTGTGTTTACTTAAATTTGTTCTTTAAATAGAAATATTTCAGTAAAGTCTGTTAGTGTTCATTACATTTAATTTATGCAAATATTTAGCAGAGCTGTGCTATCCACTATTTTATTTTCGTTGGCACATTTACTGCACACTGCACAGGATATTATGGTCCACAGAAAGTCAACTTCAAAACATCTGCACCAAGTTACCTATCAAACTGATTGAAACTCATTTTTTTCTATAGCTTTAGATCATTATCTTCAGTGAGATATGTCAGTCATGAGGCCACAGAGGGCAAAAGTTAAACCCAAAGAAGAGGTAGCATATTTTTCATCCTTAGGTAAAGACAAGGATGGCTTCACCATAAAATATATTAATTCATTCAAAGGTGAGTATTGGTAAAAGATTCTTTAGTATGGGCCTAGTTTTCATTACTGTTATAATGAAATATTTCTGTTGTATCCCTTTTTCTTTGTAAGGTCGAGGAGTGTTCAGTTCCTGCTCCTTTCAGAAGGGAGTCTTTCCTACTGAATATCGAGGAGAAGTTATAAGCAAACAGGAACGTGAAAACAGGCTGAGAGTGTATCATGATGCCCAGAAGGTTTTCATGTTTGAATTTCACTACAATGGAAAAACACTATGGTATGTTTATATGGTGTGTTGTCACACTTAATTTTGTTTTTTTTGGGGGTGGGGGGGTTATCGTGCAAGGTTTGACAAAACATAAAAGATTAATTATAACTCAAAAGCAAAAGTACATTCTTTTCTCAATATAATTTTTTTTGTTTTTATTTCATTTTTTTACAATATTGTGACTTATTTTTTTATTTTACTTTTACAGTTATCGTGAGTATCGCTAACCTCACAATACCATGTTGATTATCATATCGTGATTGCTTATCATGACATTTGGATATTGTTTCATACATGTGACATACTAGAATTACTGGTCGCACATTCATGATTACATGAAATTACAGTATAGCAGTCTAGTCTTAGTAAGAATTTAATTGTATTGGTATTTTTCTATTCATCTACCCCAGGTTTCCACTGAAGCACAACCTGATGAAGACACCGCTATCACAGACTGCGCCAAAGTTGACCAGGTGACTAGATTTCTTTTTGAATGTTGTTGAAATCAGTTTTCAGAAGCAAGACATTAGTGGAGGGTGGAGATACTAGGGCTGCACAATATGTGGAAAATATCTTGGCGCACGAATGGCTCATGCAATATGTGCATTGCAAAGACGTGCAACAAATGGATATTGGATTGTTTGTATACTTTAGTCTGAGGCTAAGCGATATGGCCAAAAAATTAAATAAAAAGTCTTTTAAACCAACCATCCAGCATTCTGCCACCACTTGTGCAAAATTTCAACTCACAATAACATCTGGATGTAACAGAACATTATAACAGTTTTTAATAATCCAGAAGACAAAATACATTTCACGATTTAGCAAATTTTCAACGATTCAATTTGAATTTAATTTATTCAATTAATTTGATTTATTGCCAGGCCCTACTTGAGTCTGATTTTGACCAATCAGAGACAACCTTAATTGCGCATCGCCATACAAGAGAATTGTATCGAGGAGCATTACTAACAAAAAAAACCTTATTTGGATAAAACTAGATCAAAATGAGCATGATTATTTTTCCGCATGTACGTGCATTTCTTTAATTAGATTATGAAGATATATATATTCGGTCCATGTTTAATGTCAAAATAATCTCCATCACTGTATAAAACACCCATGTCGCATGTTTTGTCAATACTGTGCAGCCCTCGCAAGATACACAGTCCTCACAATGTCGTAGTTGTGAATAACTGACACTCTGAGGACAGTGTATTTATACACTGTGAGTTTAAAATACGTTTTGAGGGCTTGGAGTTACACATACAGTCCTCACAATTCATACTCTGGTCAG
The DNA here is from genome assembly GCF_051991255.1 of Vanacampus margaritifer. Lineage (NCBI taxonomy): Eukaryota > Metazoa > Chordata > Actinopteri > Syngnathiformes > Syngnathidae > Vanacampus > Vanacampus margaritifer. The sequence goes on from NC_135433.1 coordinate 25,268,114, forward strand.
GTATGGACACTCTGAGGACTGTGTATTTTCTTATTTTTGTGTCATTGTGAAAAATAGACGTCACCAATTTACACAAACCTGTAGTGCAGACAGATTTATTTATTTATTTTTGTAATGGCAAATAAAATGAGTTTGCATTCACATTACTTTAACCTATTCATTGTTCTGTATGTACTGTAACTGTGTAAATGCACAGGTACAGTCAGTCGTGTTACTAAGAATTTAATTTTATATGTATTTTTCTCTTTGTGTACCAGGTTTCAACTGACGCACAACCTGAAGACATACAGTAGCTGTCACAGACCAAGTTGACCAGGTGACTAGATTTCTTTTTGAATGTTGATGTTGAAATACGTTTTTCAGAAGCAAGACGTTGCACAATATATAAAAAAAAGATCTTGTCGCACGAATGGCTCATGCAATATGTCTGTTGCAAAGACATGCAACAAATGAATATTGTATTGTATACTTTAGTCTGACTTTGACCAAT
>NC_135433.1:25273603-25348603 GCF_051991255.1 Vanacampus margaritifer
GTAACTGAAGGACTGTATCACACAAGACCCGTTTTAGGGGCAATGCCATAGATTAAGCATATTAACTATCCCTCTTGTTAAATGCTTCATCTCATCTTTCGAATAAATGTGGTGACTAGATTTATAATAATCTTTAGTACATTATATGCACAAACTTAAGGTTCTAAATGCTTTTCTAGTTTGCTCCAGCATCTGGCACATATCCCGTTGATTGCAAAAAAAAAAAAAATGCAAAACTGCTTGATGATGAAGACCACCTATCTTTGGTAAATGAACTTTAGCACATTAGCCCATCAATGGCGGGAGCTACTTCTGCCGCGAGCGCTCGACACTTGTCTCAAGCTTCTACTTCGAGTGTAACATCACTAAGTAACAGCGAAGTAAAGCTAGTAAATATTTATGACCACCCGCCAAAAGGAACTTTAACCCGCATCCGGCAGGTGTCAATTTTAGAGCCGCTGTATATATGCACATGTATGTGTGCGTCTACTGTATATATGGATATCATTGCTGTCCTGTGAAAAACACGTTTCCATTTTTAGGTCGCGGGCTGCTCTCCGGTAGCGATCCTTCTTGGCGGCACGGCTTGTATCACGGTGCGCTTTATAGTCTGGAAAATATGGTGGAAGTGTTTTTCACAGGACAGCGACAATATGTATATGTATGTCTGTATGTATGTAATAATTGTTTTTGTTTAAAAAATTAGGTTGCTGATGTATCCAGTTCAAGTGAGGATTCATCAGCAGAGGAATATGTTCCAGATTCTCACAGTACTTCGGACACTTCCTACATTGAACCTGTTTCAGAAATTCTGAAATCCGAAGGTATTCCAGTAATGAGCTATTAGAAAACTGCTCATCTTTAAGATGAGAGGTAGTCATGTTTTAAAGAATAAAATGTTCAATGTTCACTGACTCTTTTGCATCTGGTTTCATGTCTAACTTATCCATTACAAAGATGTGCTTGACCTAGATAACCTGTTCACATAAGAAGCATTGTTTTATTAACATACCAGTTTCAGTCTGTCCTAAAGTTGTAACATGGTGCTCAAGGATCAGGTATGACTTTGCATTTCACAGTATTGTTATGCACAACAATGCGACCTTATATCAGGTAAGTCATTACACATCAATGTCATTTCAGTTTGTGTAACGCCAGAATGCCAGAACTTTCAAGTCACTTCAGTGACATGGTTGCTGTGTGTTGTGTAAACTTTGTCCTTGTAATGTGAGTTGGTCCTCATAATTACCATTTTTGCCATGGGCGTGGCTTATTTAGCTCATTATCTATGTCCTCATAATTACTGTTTTTTCAGGTTTTTCTTTTTTTTGTGCGTTGAGTTTTTTCAAGTTTTGAAGTGAAATTTCCCTGGACGACCCCAAAAAAAAATTTGGGGTGCAAGTCCCATCTCTCTGGCATTAGCGGAAAGGGGTGTCCCCGTAATACACAATTAAACAGGTTTGGAAAAAATGTCCTCATAATACACAGAGGCAAACCGTCGTGTGTGTGTGTGTGTGTGTATGCATGCGTGCGTGTGTCCGTGTGTCTCATTTTCCATCCAGAGTTTGTCCAAGTAAATTTTGCCGAAGTTGAGCTCATGGCAATAATGATCTTACCAACATCTAGGTTATTGTTTCCATGGTTACACTTCCTGTCCAACAAGGTTCTTGCTGCTCTTGAGACTTCTGAACTTTGGCGGTGGACAAATTGCAGTGTAAAACTGGAATAGTGGAGCTGCAAACATGTACACCTTTTCATTTTTTTCCACCTTTAGACTCCCAATACATTTGCCCTGATTTAAAATTTTAAATTTTCACTTCTGTCTGTGGCCAATACATTTGTCCGGATGTCTTAATGTTTTAAAAAGGTCATTTGCCACACACTCTCAAACCAACATGTTCAAAATGTAAAAGGTGACACAAAAAATGGTTTGAGAGTTTAAAGAGGGTTTGAGAGCGTCTCGAAAATGTCTTAGCAACATTTTGCAACACTAAATGAAGCCTACCAAAAAAGCAACACTCGCTACGTGCGTGCACCATCGCAAGCATGTGCCGCTCAGTGACAGTCCTAAAAGAGCTTCAATCTCCTTAACAATGTCCTAAAATGTCTTTGTGTACTCAAAAATGTCCCAAAAAAGTGTTAAATGACACTCCGTGATGTCCCAAATGGAGTTAGGTTCCCTAAATGGTGTCCTAAAATGGACTTAATAAAGTTGCAAAAAGTCTTAAATTGTCTTAATTATGTCCCAAAATGTCCTGAATTGCTTTAATAATGTCCCCAAAGTCAAGACATTGGGAATACGAGTGTGACAAATGAGCTCCTTCAATCATGCTGGGATTCTGCTGGAATTGTGTGACTTGAAGACAAAAGACACAAATCAAACTTTCCCAGGTTCTCCTTCGACTCCTGGGGATTTCGCCGCACCACCTTGAGGTCAATATTAGCATGGGGAAGCGCGGCGGCTCGATGTGGTCTGGTCTAATTCCACAAATATGGTGCTTGCAAAAATGTAGACACAAAGTCCAGTGTCCAAGGGCAAACATGTCCTGCGGCGCTGCGGCAAACGGATGTTCTGCTCCAAACGCTCTTTTTTCTTCTTCTTTTTTTTTTTTTTTTTACACTTTTTCAAGCACCGCCAGGAATTTGAATTCTTCTGCAAACGTGCATGACTTTGAACAAAATCATCATTAGCTTCAATGCCAGATGACATTGTGGGGGGAAAAAAGAAAGGGGGCTTACTTCCACTAGACTGAGCAATGTTGTGGAGTGGGTTTCACTTGGCCACTCTTGTGTAAACGTACAGTATTGTTTACAACAGCGACGTGCAGTGAGTTGTAGGTTTGGGTAGGCAGGCAGTCGCAAATTGAGACGCACACCAATTACAAATTTGTGTGTCGGCAGGTGAGTGTACAGCGTATCCTAAGGTGACCATATTTTCATTTCCAAAAAAAAAGGACACTCAGCCTGACCTCGAGATACTTGATACAAGATGCCATACATTCAAACTATTTTTAATATCCTCCTCTGTATGGGTAGAAAATAAAACAAAAAAACATTGCTCTCTTTTGAAGTCTTACATTTTTTGCTTTGCAATCTTTTTTTCTTCTTTTTTTTTTAACTTCGAGCAGGGCTCATACCCGTTGCCTCCGGTGCGGCAGCTCAACACTTGCCACTTGCCAAAAAGTTCTGGGCAACCGTCACAGCCAGTGTGCAGTCCACCAGCCACAGTAAATGTTGAGTGCACTCACCCTCCCATTTGCCGCACAACGAAAAACGGACCATTTCAAACCTGCCCGGACGCCCGGAAAGGATGTAATAAAGTCAATATCTCCCTGTAAAACAGCCTAATTCCTCACAAAATCAAGCTAGCAATAGCAATAGCAGTGCCAAACACCATGTAATGTTCCAGTTAATCGAAACACATCCACAAAGCCGATCTTTCCTTTTGCACCATTCTTTGTGAAAAGTACAAATAATTCTTTGTTCCTAACTTTGCTGAAGATCCGGTAGCTAAGGCGTTGGTCTCCCATCCTTCAAAAGATGGCATTTTCCCTCAAAAGAGAGGCGTGAAAATAGGTTTATATTCTCCAGAGTGGCGTCATCTTACCGCTGTACTGTGCACTAAGTGTATACATTTGCATAGGAATAATACAGCGACATAAAAAGGCTGCGTAGCTATCTGCCTATTTGCGTTAAAGACTTTTCTACTGGGAAACTGACTACGCATGCGCGAACACACATCGCTACGCGGACAGGGCTCGGAAAAGCGCAGTAGCGGTGTGCCTTCAGGAGGATAATTTTTGCAGCATTTTTGCCCGCAGGCCATTTTTAGTGGAGTCATTTTTAATTGAGGTATGAAAATCACCAAATGATGTCACTTTTAAAGCTATAGGCAGTGTAGGCTTTCTGAAATGAAAGAAATAATTAAAATGAATTGAAAAAGCCAAACGGTTTAAACTTTCATTTCAGCCTGGGGTCGGCACTGCCTACCTTGCCTATCCCGACTGCACGTCACTGGTTTACCATCTGATGTGACGGCGACAACGTAGCAATGATAAAGAACAGCAGATAAAGTCAAGTCAGATGTTCTTCACACAGATATCAGCAGAATGCAACAGCTGATAAGAGTGAATGGGGGATGCCCTCGGGGATTACGACAACAAGGCAGGCCTCCTGTGGGCTCAAGGAAGTCACATTTGACACTCTTTATAGCCCATATCTCACTGAGAGGCGCAGGTTTGGGAGGGTCCGCGCACATAACGAATGTTGCTTTTTCTGCCGGCTTCGTTCAATGTTGCAATTTGGTTGCAACAAGAAAAAGGCTGTTTGAGAGGATAAAGAGGCTTGGAGAGAGTGTGGTAAGAGGCTTTGCAACGTTTTGCAACACTGAAGGAAGCCGGCAGAAAAAGCAACACTTGCTATGCACCCTCCCAAGCCTGTGCCGCTCAGTGAGATACAGCTTAAAGGACATGATTAAGACATTGTACCATTTTAGGACACTATTAAGGACATTATTAAGTCCCGTTAAGAATTGTTAGGGAATTATTAAGGGCGTTAAAGACCTTTTGGGAAAGTGTTATGAATACATAAGACTATTTGGGACATTATACTGTATTATTGCCAAGACATTTTGGCACATTTTTAAGGACAGATAAATTCAAAGGCCATCCTAGACTTTTCGAGACATTTTCACAGACAGACTTTCTTGTCGCAGAGAATTTTTTAACAAGAAAAAGTTCTAAGTTTAGGACTTTAAAAAAATATTTTGGGCATGGTTAAAAGCATCTGAAACATTCTAGGACATCAAGAAGAGTATTTATGACCATTTAGGACATTAGTGGTTCAATTTAAGCTTGTTTTGGGATATTATTAAAGGCCTGTCAGTCTTTATGGGACAGTCGATTAAAAGGGATTAAAAGGAAACATGTAGTTTAAAATGAGCAAAACAAACAAGGCCAAAATAATAATGTAGTTTTCCTTTTTACATTTTAAGAGTATAAGGGGTCACTTTGATCGCTATATAATGTAATGCTTAACCTTGAGTCAAATTCACACACACATACACACACACACGCACACACGCACACACGCACACACACGTCTTTTCCCTTTCCCGCAAGCTGTTCTTTTATCTTCGGGGAAAGCTGGTTCATGCATTCTGCAACGGTGTTTCTGCTTAGGCTCACGTTTGAAAATAGTTGTCTTTTGTCGGGGCGCACACTCTTTCACAAATTGTCCCTCTGTAAATGGTCCGGCAGATTTTGCGATCTCTTCTGCCACAATAAAACTTGCCTTGACAGCAGCCTCGCTTTCTGCTTTGCCTTTTCTGAAAAGAGCCTGCCGGGATTTAAGAGCTCGTTTTATTTCTTCCACCTTCCGCAGCCTTCTGCGTTCATATTCTTGTATTTGTCACCGTGAGACGTTTGGTGGTACCTTCTTAGATTATAATCTTTCATTACAGCCAAATTTTTGCCACACAGAAGACACACTGGCTTGCCTTTTACCTCCACGAACATGTAATCTGCTTCCCACCTGTCTTGAAACGCCCTGTTCGCCGAATGCACTTTCCATTTAGCCATTTTGGTGATCGGGGGATCAGAAAACAAATGTCAACCACTCGGACCGCTCATGAATGGGTGGACGCCACAGACTTCCGTAAATTCGAGCCGCTCTGTAGTGAAGTCGCGGACACCCTTGCATAGTCTCTCTCAGTCTCAAGGACACCTTGCTGTGGGAAATTTTGGACCTTCCGTCGTCACTCAAAGTGCAGAAGGCCTAAAGAAATGTGGCCTTAATCATGTCCTAAAAGGTCTTTAGTGGCCTTCATCTTATCTCATGAGAACCTACATGTCCTTAAAAATGCCCTGAAAAGTCAAAATTTATATTTTTGTTGAAAAAAGGAGTTTCTGGGAAAAAAATCATGCGTTTAATTTGAAAAACAAACAAAACCAAAAAAAAAACATTTGATATATTTCAATGCAGTTCTGTATTTTTGACCCTGCCAAATAAGTTTTTTTTCACCCAAAGCAAACCTTGGACTTGCCAGCATTTTATTATTTTTTATATTTTCAAAAAAGAAACCTTTTTTAAATAAGTAATACAAAAAAATAAATAAATATATATATATATATATATATATAAAAATATATATTGTTGAAAGCCAAGTGTCACAGGGGAGTTCCACAAGGTTCTGTGCAAGGACTACTGCTATTCACCTGGAGATCACATCCCGTTAAACCCCAGTTGGACATTTGGAACGAGGGGACGGACTCACAAAAAGGAAAAGGAAATATGAATGATGATGAGTTCACACCTGTGATTTTTCTCTTGCTGTTTTTTTATACTCCTTTTCAAGTGCAAATGATGCATTCACGGTCACATCCTTGATTTCAGCGGAATAAAACCCGAATGTCACAAATCTGTTTGCTGAGGGAGCCGAGGACAACGATAAAGATGAAACCACTCTGCCGGAAAGTCTGCGACGTGAGAAAGCGAGACGATTGGCTCGTCGTCTCGAGGGGTTCACAGTCTCCCGGTTGCGAAAGGTCGCCAAAGTAACAAAGTGTGAAACACTTTCCAAGCAGACTCTTCATCCTCCATGTTTGTTACATCATCACTCAATATGGCGAGAAAAACCTTTGGATGCATTGTTGTTTCCTTTATATTCTTTCATCTTTTGTTGCTGTATCTGCTGCATGGTATCAGGTGAATAATAGCAGTCCTAAGATCGAGCCTTGTGGAACTCCTTTGAAGATCAAAAATTTTTCACTGTACGGGGTGACCTTCAAACGTGATCTTTTGACCTTGACCTTGTGACCTTGGTCTTTTGTCATTTCGAATGGACTTTTCTGCAGTTTTCAATCACCCGCTTAAGCGTGAATGCAACAGTCAATGCATGGGGCGGGGTTCCCAGGTGAATGGTTTAATTAAGGCTTTTTCTCTGGGAAGAAAAAAAATTTGGTGAGAAATATACTTTTTTTCATCAAAAATCTATTACTACTTTTTGCCAAAAACTAACAGTGTGGAACTCCCTTATGAACTATGTGTAATGATTGGTGTCCTGTCTTACTTAAGTAAGGTTTTGTTTGCACCTGTACTTGTCATCCTGTTCCCTTGTGTCATCCAATCATCTCCCCCAGCCACTTGTGTCTTGTCCAGGTGTCTCTTGTTGTCTCGTCAGTTGGCTTGTTTAGTTCCCTGGTTTCGATCAGTCTTGGTTGGATCATTGTCGCTGTCACCACTCTAGCGTTTTGTTGTTACTTTGAGTTTTGTCTTCTCCGAACTTTGTTGGTTTTGTTTATTTAGAGTTTTACCCAGTACCCCTGTTAGTGTTTTAGTTAGATAAATTGTGCTCATATAATATGCATCTCTGCCGTGGTTCTCCTGCCTCCCTGCATTTGGGTCCTCCACCCCCAGCCGTACATATAGTATAGAAATGGAACTAGAAACTGAATCATTGTCACTGATTTGACCTAAAATGGTGTGTGGCAGGAGGGAAAAGAAGCCTTTCACTTTTATTTTCCGTCTGACTGGATTTGAACGCACCAGTCCTTGTATATAGTGTAAAATCTTTTGTTAACAAGCACAAATGTAATCATCGGTGTGACATTAACCGCCTTGTATTTTATCGTTTCTAATGGATTTTCTGAACGTTCAAAGTATCTGGCTGGGCTAGAGCTCAGCGGGCCTCGCAATGTACAAGTAGAAGGAGAAGCATTCACTTGGCAAGGTCACCTGCTTTGTCTCCTTGACTTGGTCGTTTATCCACAGACAATTCAGCTTCAGTGCGACCACCGTCATGGGGACTATGAAAAGCTCTATATTTTACTCACTCAATGGCCTGTCACGTTGAACAAAAGAAGTAAAGGGCAGTGGCAGTCAGATTGTATTTTCACTCAGAGAGACAGCACTTCATCATCAAGACCTTTAAATACATGATTAAGTGATTAAGGATGAGTGAAAGATACCGAATGCAGTGAACAGGATTTTATATTATGGACTAGTATATACCTCATTTCAACTAAAATTTTGTTAAAGTGTACAGTGAACCCGTTTACTGTGAGGGATTGCTTTCAGACACACCCGCAATAGCTGAAAATCCATAATATAAGGGGGCTGTATAATTTAAACAAACTAATTGGACCCCTCCCACACACATAAACACACATACATTTATTAGTAAAACACATTTTGAAGTATCACTATTTGCAAAGGTTAGAGACCGAGCATGCGCCATGAATAGCAAAAATCTGTGAATAATGGGTGCACCCTTATAATTGCAATGAAAAATATCGGAAGAAAAAACATGAATGAGTGGGGGATCGGGTAAAAAAAAATACAAATATGTGGGGAATCTGGAAGTAAAAAAAGAAAGAAAGAAAAAAACTGATTTTCGCAAACAACGGGAGAATAGATTACAACAACAAAAATCCGTAAATACGTTAATAAATGCTTAACCACAAATGCGCGGAAAAACTGTACTCTGTTTTTAGTTATGTGTTTTCATTGTTTTAGCCCTCCCACTAGTTTCAAATGCATTAGTTATAAAAATAAACTTTTTAATGACTGTGAATAGTGAGAATTTGTGAATAACTGACACTCAATGCGATGATGAAAAAGACAAATAAGTGGCTGATTAACTGGAATAAGTGTGAAAAAAAAATGTAAGTGAAACAGTAGGTGTTTCCACAAAACAAACTAGGGAGTATGAGTTAGTTTCAACAAAAATCTGAATTTGTAAATGCTGAAACACGACTTAGCAGGGGTCTACTGTATTTGTTTGTGCCTGTTCTCAATGTCAAGAAATTGGAGATTAACGTCTAACGTCACTTTGAGGAAATGAAGACTCTCCGAATACAAAGCATGCTTGATTCAAGCTATTAATTGTCACTCCCAGCTGACATTTACTGCAAATTGAACACATAAAAGAAACGAGAATTAAACTTTGTGTATTAAACACCAAAATGTTCAACTAAATCATATCATTCCACTAGCTCAATGCTCGCATATAATGCAAAACGCCATAGATGGGTTAATGGAAATTAGCATAGATGTGACGATAAACGAAAATTTGACATAGCCTAGGTGCTGCATGCAAACCTATGAACACAACTGTATTCAGACTTGCCTTTGTAAGGTCATTTTTTCAAACATTTTATCAAACAATTGCTTAAATTGTACAATATTGCAGGGCAACACTTTTGCCGGCATTTTGGCGGCATCTTGGCAAAGGGATGTGTTTGGCGCGGCCGTCTGGCGGGCGTCAACCCAGGATGCGTCAGTTAATTGGTGCGGTCTGGCCGGCCGCTGTCAGCCGAGGCCTTTCATGGCCTTTTCATGGCGTTCTCGTGGGAAGCGGAGGAAGAAGATGGAAAGATGGAAGAGGAAGAAGAGGAGGCTTCGGCATAATGAGGTGGCGTACCTGCTTGCAGAGGGCTGAATCAGGAGGGTCACTTGTGGGCAATTAGAGAAAAATAATGAGAGCTTTCGCTTCCTGGCTGTCGTCTGTTTGCCCCCAACACCTCCCTGTGCTCCCCCTCTTCTCCTCCTTGGGTTTCCTGTGAGGAGCGTCGGGAAACTTCATCAACAAGCAGAAAAACAGGCCTAATCGGCTACAGATACCTAAACGGAGCAACCACCAACCAATGGCAAAAGGTTAATTGGAATGTAATGTTTTGTAATTTTTGTAATGCTTTTGGACTCAGCTGGCTGGGTCGATCTCAGTGACACTCTGGACTGGTCAGGACACATACAATTAAATAAAAATGATGCTTCATGTTGGATTATAAACTGCTCTTAAAGATTGCTTTATTTGAAATATGTGTCTTCTGATGTTTATCCACCACCACCACGTCAGGCTGGTTGGCTATCATCAGTTTGTCAATCTGGATCTGGAAGCCCCACAGGATCGTGGCCTGTTTGTTCTCAACCACCTTTGGAGGTGTCTGCCATCTTGATTCCGGGACCTAGTGTCCATATTATAGTATTTAATTATGTACTGCAATGCTCAATGGGTAAAACAAAGAGCATTATGGGTAAGAACAAAGTACAGCAATTTGCTGTATAAATAGCAATAAAATACTGTATATTTTACAGCAACTATGTTTTGGCATGTGTAAATGTGCATTACAGGTAAATACTGTAAAGATTGTTGGATTTTGGGGGGTATCTCTATAGGAGAAGAAGCAAATAGTGGACCCTGTATTGTCACCGCAGCAAGGACAAGAACAATAATTTAGCGCGAGGGCAGTCTGCATCGTCTTCACATCGCATTTCTCCGATACACAGACAATATTACAGCTAACATTCATTTATGCACTTGGCTGCAGGACGCGGATTGATTTTAACAACAAGGGCGGCATGGTGGCTCCCAGTGCTGAGGGAGTTTGTATGTTCTCCTCGTGCCTGTGTGGGTTTTCTCCGGGTGCTCATGTCTCCTCCCACATTCCAAAGACATGCATGGCCGGTTAATTGAGCACTTTAAGTTGTCCCTCTAGGTGTGACTGTGAATGTGGATAGTTGTTCATCTCTGTGTGCCCTGCGATTGGCAAGCAACCAGTTCAGGGTGTACCCCGCCTACTGCCTATAGCCAGCTGAGATAGGCTGAGATTTTACAACAATTAGCTGGCAATTTTTTTTGCCAGTTATTTCCTGTAAATTCTACAGTCAATTTGTTACAGTGTGTCTTTGAATCCAACCTTTTCCTGCCACTGGTATGATTTCTCGATGTTGGCCACTTCTTCAATTTGTTGGTGGCACAAGCCATGCAGGGGCTTGCCTTTCCATGACAGTCCATCTGGCTCCTTCTCCTTACTGGGCTTTGGTTGTTATAAGCTATTCACTAAGCAGCTCGTTCCTGGGGGCCATCGTCTTGATGTATGTAGTGTCCATGACACTCCTTAGCCCACGGCCTCCCTCTTTCCATTATGTGTACAGCCTCAGGATGCTGGACTTGGGGTGGAACCCTCCGTGCGCTGTAAAGAGATTTCTTGTCTTGATATCATCATATTATATTTGCATCTCTTCAAGTGGCCAGGGAAACATATCAGCGGGATATCTGATTACTCGCAGGGCGTAGGTGTTAATGGCCTGGATCTTATTCTTGCTGTTCAGCTGACTACTCAGGATCTGCCTCACCCTCCTTAAGGACTTGCCCGTGGCCGCGCTTCGAGCTGCCTCCTCATGGTTGTTGTTTGCCGGTGGAATTCCAAGGTATTTGTAGATGTCCTGCACATGTTTTATGCTGCCTTCAGGTAGTTCGATCCCGTTGGTCGTGATCATGTTCCTTTGCCGAGATACCATTGTATGTATGTATATATTTATATTTGTGTGTATATTCTGTATGTATATATGTATGTATCGTGCATGCACAGTTAAATGAATTTATTGCACCGCGTCACAATGAACATGTATTGGCTTGGGTTCAAAGAATTACTTTTGTTCAATTCAAGACAATTATCAGCCAAGATGAGACACTTCAGTCCACTTCCCAATATCATTGCGGGAAGTCAATTTTTCTGGCGTCTGACGTTGACTGAGGCTCCCGTGTGGCGGTTTGAGCTCCTCTGACAGTGATTGATGGCCTTCATAACGCACTGCATTCCCTCCACTTGCTATCCAAATGCCCCCAAACGCTCTCATTCCGTCATTGTGTCTTTTACATGCGCTGGGCGTGCTCGTCTTTTTTAGGGTCCGCAGCCTGATCAATAATTCACTGGCGGGTAAAGCGTGGAGGAGAAATGTGGAGGTGCAACGGTGGCGCTCGGGGTTTTTTAAGAGCTGAAAAGAAGCATAAAAATTGATTAGAAATCTAATTGAACCCGTACTAAATCTTTTTATGGTCCATTTGTGGCTGAAAAAAAAAAGCAGAGCAAAACGCGTTGATGGCTCGCTCGCCTTGGTGCAACAAACAAAACAGGAATAAAAATGAAAAGTGCCATAATGACGTAAAAGATGTAAGGCTCAAAATCAAAATAAGGCTTTGGGGGCTTAATTTAAAAAAAAAAAAAAAAAATATATATATATATATATATATATATATATATATATATGTATATATATATATTTAAAAAAAAAACAGTAGTGTCAGACTTCCTGTATCTTGTGTGACTTTGTGTGGGTCTAGTCATGATGGACATGAATTTTTTTGTCCCCAAGAGAAATTGGCTTTGAGGGCTGAATTACAAAAAAAACAAACATCTGAGGGCACAACAAGCCAATTTTTACTGTGTCGAGAATAGAAAATTCAATAAATTTGGCCTGAGATTAACAATAACGAAGAAACAAAACATTTTCATGAAGGCCACAAGCAATCAACCTCAGAGGGATCCACATTGTGTGCCACGTGGTTGTGCTGCTAGTAGCGAAGCACATTGGAATTAATTACTTCGTACTTTAATAATAAAAAGTTGGCGCGACTTTGCAGCCAAGTAGGTTAGTGAAGTGGCCGTTCCGAAAAGCGTGAATAATTGAAGTCAGTCTGAAAAGCAACAAAAGCTGCTTTTCATGTGTCGCGGTGCCCTCTTTGCTCGGCGCGAAGTCAAGGCTCCGTGCTTTGGCGGCAGGGTTGCCGTGGCGACGCCGCGCCGGTTCCAAATGTTTGAATATCAAAAGAATGCTGAGCAGCTTTGCGGCATAATGAACGTGCCTGATAATTAAAAGAAAATACACAAGGAGATTGTTCACTCATTCACGCTGGATGCCGATTTAACCCTTGACTTGCACAACCACAATGGCTTCAGAGCACAGCAATCTCTCATGAACACTGACAAATACTAAACGAATATTGATTTGTAGATTTTCAACAAAATGGGATTGAATGGTAGAAATGAATTATTACTATGGTTATTGATTTTCTTGGTTCTTCTTTTTTATTTAAGGGCATTTTCGAATCAACTCTGTTAAACAATCTGGAGGTGTACTCTTGTGATCCCCCCCCCCCCTCCTGTGTTCATTACAATACTTTTGTCTGCACTCCAGATATTGTGAGTGTCCCTATACTTAATTTTTTTTTTAAATGACTGCACTTTAAAAAAAGCCAATGTTTTTGTGCAAAACTCTTTTTATTTTAATAATTTTGTTTTTTATGACTTTTTGCACTTCTTGTAGGTGTTCACTCCACATTTGGGATGTCACTGTTAACAATTCACTCCAATCCATTTTCACTGACGCAAACCCCCTTTGCTCACGGCTGTTTTACTGGATTTTGACTGATTTTGCAAGGCCCACAGAATATTGCTATAAAAACATGGAACCAACCAAAAGAAAGATTAGAGTCTCTCCTTTCATCAGGAAAAAAAGTATATTTCTATCCATTTCCGTTTTGCAGCAATTAGCATTAGAATATAACTAAATTTCATCATTATTCACTAATCTGGGAAAAAAAAGAGCCCTTTTGCAACATGGCCCTGGTTGATCTCTTATACTCTGCTGCCACCTGCTGGCAGTTTTGGCATTGCTTTAAGCCTTCTCTTCAGTTAAAAAAAAACACATTAACAAATAAATACGTTTTTGGGACCATGGCGATATTCAAAATAGAAGGTTTTTATAAGTTTTTGGGAGCAAATGAGTTAACTTCCTCTAGGAGTATATTTGTCCAAATCCAAATTTCTCTCACTTTTCACTTTTTGTTTGTGTCCCAGTAGTTTGTCCCAAACACCACTTTTTCACGTCCCTTCGGTTCGGAAGTGTCTTAAGCTTTTTGAGCAAAACTCCACATTTTCTTTATTTTTGGTCACTCCTTCATGTGTCCTCTCAATACTTCAGTCTTCACATTTTTCCATTCCGTATGTGTCTCAATGCTTTTGTCCACACTCCACATTTTGTGCATGTCTTAAGCATTAAGTCCAAGCTCCGCATTGTCACTTCCTGTGTGTCCCAATACTTTTGTCAAACTCTTGTCGGAACGAGTGGCTCCATTTTGTTCACTTTTGGGGAGTTGAGGAGTGCAGTTTGAGCTGCCAGCTGCCACGCTGGCCAATTTTAGGCCATTTCCCCCCACCCCCCCAAAAAAGATGTCTGAAGTGGAAAATCACACCTGATGGCCCACTAGGACGCTTTCAAGCCACTAGATGCTCGCACGGAAGTCAATGTGCAAATCAATTATGTGGAAAAAAGAGGCTCATGATAAAAAAAAAAAACCCCACACACACTTTCTTCTACGCGTGACTGACGTAGAATCTAGGAAAAGTGTGGCGACACTTTGATGTGCGACCAGTGAAGATGAGGAGGACGTCCTGCTGAGGTAATTTGCCTCGAGACTTTATTGATGAAGAGGAAGAAATGTGGAGACGTAGCATGAGAATTCTGAGAAAGACGAAAAATCATCAAGTGCCGAGAAAGGTTAGTGTATGTTTAAGCTTGATTTCAAACACACTGGAGCTTCTCTTCATCTTTCACTCATTTCTAACCAGTTTTTTTGCCTTTTGTCCAGGATGCACATTTTCTTTACTTTTCACTTCCTGTAAGTGTCCCAAAACTTTTTGTGCAAACTCTACATTTTCACTTCCTGTTCGTGTCTCAATATTTCCATCCAAAACTGCACATTATCTTGACTTTGTCTTTACACATCCTTTTGGTGTCCTAATACTTCTCATCCCAAAATGTTTGCCTAGCAATCTCTACATTTTCACTTTCTGTTGAGTCCCAATAGTTTTGCCCGCAGTCCACCTTTCATGTATGTCCCAATTAGGAATATTCGATACCACTTTTTTTTTAGACTGATACTGATAATCAAATCTTCAGTACTCATCGATACGGATACTAAGTACCTTAGAACTTATGATACATAAAATTTCCCAAAAACAATGACAGATATATATTTTTAATTTCATATATATCCCAACTACATCAAATTTCCTAAAAAAAATAATGAAATTAATAGCAATTATATATTTTTTCAATTTGCTCATAAAAGTAATTTTGCAAAACGTAAACGAGGCAATTAAACACGGTGAAATTATGTGAGCTACAAACATATATGAACCACAGATATAGGTGATATTACTCACAACAAGAGTACTTATTCTCAGTAATGCACACTAAAATGGCGCTGCCTGAAGTAATGAAATGAACAAGTGTTACTTCATAAGGAGACACACAGGAAACGAATGAGACGGAACAAAACTTTCGTTCCCCCCAGTCTTTTTAACAGTTCCTGACTGAAAAATGCCCACAAGTGCGGAGGCCAATACCAGTATTGATATCCGTCGTGAGTACCGATACCATAAAAATTGGCCTGGTATAGGCTTGATGCTGATACTGGGTATCGGTACTTTCCATCCCTCGTCCCAATAATGTTGACATAAACTCCACATTTTCTTCACTTTTTACACATTCTTCTTCCCCAAGGTGTTCCAATACTTTTGACCAAACTTCTAAATGTCCACTTCCTGTTGACGTCCCGATCTGATCTTACATCTGCATTTTCACTCCTGCAGGCGTCCCATTATTTTTTTCCCCCCCACAATACACATTTTGTATGTCCCAATACATTCTTCTTGCCTGTGTCCAAACATTTTTGTTTAAACTTTTTTTTACTTTTTGTAGGTTTCCTCATTTTCTCTTCCTACACTATATGTGCCCCAATACATGTCAGCTCACTTCCTGCTGGTGTCTTAATCCTTTTGTATAACTTACTTCACATCTTCCCTTTTTCAGGTGTTCCAATACTTTTGTCTAAACTGCCCCTTTTTGAGTAGTGGGCCCCTTGTGTCCTCCTGTCATGGTAACCAGAAGTGATGTCTGCCCTCTGGGGGACATCTGCCTGCAAAAGTGCTAAACAAGTGTGTGTGTGTGTGTGTGTGTGTGGCTATAGAGGACATTACACGTCAGAGTACTTTTAGTACACTACATTGATGACATCATTACTGCAATGGCATTGGATTATGGTCAAGCAAGTGTATCATGTTTGGAAAATTCAGCCCCCGAAGCTAGTTTCATGTAGCCACATGGAATTTGGTGGACATGTCTGTCATGAGTAGATGGACGCATGAAAAGGTCTTAGGATCCCATGCATGAAAAGGCACAGGAAGTTGGCCATTTTGATTTGAAAGGGATACCTTAGGCTCATTTGATCCATTTTCAGGGGATCTTCAAATATTTTGAAAATTCAGCCCCCGAATCCAATCTCACTTAGCAGCATAATGTAATTTGGGTGACATGTTTTTACTGGATTTAATGACTTCATTCTTTTGGCTATTCTTCATTCTAGCGCCACCTACCACATTGCAGGTGTAGTAAGCCTACAGTTAATGATGTACATGAATGTCCCGAGGACAATGTGACCCTGGCCCTCCAGCCCACTTGTCAGACAACACGTGTCACTCATGGCTTAGCCCCCTCCCAACACTTCATTAACCAAATGGCATTGACTTCATTCAATCATAGAGGGAAAGTGTTTGTCATATTTAATGTGTGTCACATGACTTCGTGACCAATGTCAAGATGAACGACTCCTCCCTCCACCCCAATCACCCTGAAGACCCCCCCCCCCACCTCAGGGGGGAAAGCGAGCCAATGAATGAGCGATGAGATGATTGTTACACCATCATAACACTCATCTAATTGCCAATTTCTCTTTTTAATTGAATTTGCTGGAGTGAGGAGGACATAGATGGGATTCCTGCCACTGTGTGTCGTTTGTGTGTGTGTGTCAATGTGTGTGTGCGTATGTGTGTGTGCGTCTGTTGACCGGGCAGGACCTTAATGAGGAGAAACTATGACACTGGGTGTTGTCTGCAGACACTTGACATCCTCCACACACCAACTAAACTTCCTGTCTGGACATTTTGAGGGTGGAAACCTTGACTTATCTGGACGTCATTTCTGTACAACAATTGTGGTAAAAGCAGTGGTGGGAAATAACGAACAACTACTTCGTTACTGTGCTTTAGTGGATTTTCAGGTATCCGTACTTTGGCACAGTAGTGCCTTGAGATACAAGTGACTTGACTTGTGAGTTTGTCAAAATGCATTTTATATTTTCCCCAGACTTCAACTTGCACCTTAATTATCATCCTGGGGTTTAAACACCTCACACAGAAGCAAACAAAAAAAAGTGTTTTTGAGTGCTTTTGCAGCCCAAGTGACTCAAAAAACACTCCATGACCGATCAGCCAAAACAGATTTGCGTTTGATGACTCAGCAGAAAACGCAATCCTCCAATGAGTCAGCTCATTTGAGGATTTATTCCCCGAAGCCACTTACACTTAGCAACATGTAACTTTGTAGACTTGTCTATCATGAGTAGATACACCACCCACCCCATCCCCCCCATCAAGACATCATACCAGAAGAGACACAGGAAGTTTGCCATTTTGCTCTAAAACAGCCATTTTAGGACTGGACCATTACCTTTGAAAATATGCTAGTAGCACACTAAAGAATCATTAGCTCCTGAATCTAGTGGCAAATAGCAGCAGGAAATTAAGCAGACATGTCGACTATAAGTAGATCCACAAAAAAGTCTCACGAGATCATACTTTGAAAAGACAGAGAAAGACGCCATTTTAAGGTCACTGGGTGATTAACCCTAAAATCGCTATTGGCACACCTCAGTACGTACAGTATTTGGAAAATTCAGCCCCTGAAACCAATTTATATTAGCAATGTGAAATTTGGTAGACGTATCTATTATGAGTAGACCCACAAAATGTCTCAAGAGTTCATTGCTTTGAAGAAGGCATATTAGGGTCATTTTGACCATGGGTTCTTTGAAGACAAACCTGTCCTCGAGATGTTGTCCGATTGCTACCTAATACGAACCTTGTATACAGACATTCAGAATGTTTATTTGTTTGGTAGTTTGTTTTTAGTAGCTTTAGTGTTTTTGGGCTGCGTCCCACCACAGATGTTGTTGTTTGAAAACGCGACAATATCCCACTTTGTTGAGTTTTGTTTGAATGGCACAAATCTTGTTTCTTCTTTGATGGGCTTGTTTTGCTGAGTATTTGTGTAAATGCAATAAACGAGTGTGTGTTGTAATGGAGGCAAAAAGGAGGCTTCATTGGTGATGAGCCACGCACAGGTTTGAATTTGTTATCATCTCTCTCCATTCTTCACACACTATCTCTCGCTCTTTCTCTATTTCTCTTTTTTTCTTTATTTCAATCTCTGTTTTGCTGTCTCTCTCTTTCAATCTCTCGCTCCTTTGATCAACATTGCTGTCTTTCTATTTCATTCCTTCAATTTCTCTTTTTCTTGGGTCTTCAATCTCTTTTTTCTTTCTATGCAGTATCTCTGTTTCTTTCTACAGTATCTCTCCCTCTATTTCTCACAGTCTATTGGTATTATATTCTGTCTCTCTCCCTCTGGTAGTGAGTGAGCGTTGGAATGCAAGCTCCTCGCGTTCACCCATTTCTGCGGTCGCCATCTGACGCGTATGAAGGAATGACCGGGCCCAGACGGACGTCCTCTCTACAACGCCACTGACGGACCAATCACAGGACATTGCGCTCTCTCTCTCTTCTCTTCCTCTCTCTCTCTCTCTCTCTCTCTCTCTCTTTCCCTCTTGCTTCACCAGAGCATTCCCTGGACCTCATTTTTCTTCTTTTTCCTTTTCCTCGTCTTCTTCCCAACACCGTGTGGTTCGGTCCGAGGAGGACTTCTTGTCTTGCGGGAGCGACGTGGAGAGGATAGAAGAAGAAGTAGTGTGATCACGGACGAGTGCCTATATCAGCTGTGAGTACAGCATACATGTACACACACACTGCTTTGTGTTGCCAGGCAATGAAGGATGCAATTGTTGCCAAGTTGTTTCTGTCACACTTTGCTGAATGTTGAAGTCAAACTTGTTTACAAACACGCTTAAATGAAGAACTGTGCTCTTAAGTTCATTACGTTTTATGTGCGTGATGCCTTTTGGAAACTAAGGAATATCGCATTTCTACAGTTGAACATGAAGCCATGTTTAAGTGACTGTCTGATGTCATGGTTATGCAAAAGTAGCCTTTTGATGAAGATGAAGACACAGGACTTGTTTTGGGATTTTGTCTTGATTCATTGTGCGAGCTCACAAAAAGTTTTGTGAATAGACTTAACACTAAAGAGTAAAAAAAAAAAAGTTTTACGGATTGTGTGTACAGGGCCTTATTGTTTTTGCAAACCAAATTATATGTATGTTTAAGCATTTTTACATTTGAATTTTGCAACTGTTTACTTTTTGAAGTGTTCATGAGTATTTGGAGTCTTTTAATTCTTGAAATTTCCATTTACAATTTTTTTTTGATTATTTAATTTTTACCGTGGGCCATGAAGGCAGTTGCTTTAGCAGAGAAGCCCAGACTTCCCTCTCCTCAGCCACTTCTTCCAACTCTTCCGGGGGGATCCCAAGGTATTCCCAGACCAGCCTTCAGACATAGTCTCTCTAGCATGTCCTGAGTCATCCTCAGGGGCTCCTCCTCACCAGGGGGGTCTCCAGATGCCCGAGCCACGTCATCTGGCTCCCGGATGACCGAGCTTCTCACTCTATCTCAAAGGGAGAATTTGGACATCCTGCGGAGGAAACTTGTTGTGGCTGCTTGGGATGCGGGATTTTGTTCTTTCCATAGGTGACCATAGGTGAGGGTAGGAACATAGATTGGCCGGTAAATCGGTAAATAGCTTTGCCTTTCGGCTCAGCTTCTTCTTCACCACAACATACAGATACAGACTCCACATCACTGCAGAAGCTTCACCGATCAACCTGTTGATCTCCCGCTTCATCGTGCCCTCACTCGTGAACAAGACCCCAAGATACTTGAACTCCTCCACTTGGGGCAGGATCTCATCCCCAGCCCGGAGAGGGTACTCCACCCTGTTCCGACTGAGGACCATGGTCTCAGATTTGGAGGTGCTGATTCTCATCCCAACTACTTCACACTCAGCTGTAAACCATTTCAGTGAGAGTTTGAGATTGCGGCTTGAAGAAGGCAACAGCACCACATCATCTGCAAAAAGCAGAGATGCAATACTGAGGCCACCAAACCAGATCCTCTCAACGGCTCGGCTGCGCCTGGAAATTCTGTCCATAACGGTTATGAACAGAGTCTGTGACAATAGCGTGGAACGAGTTTGACTTAGTGGCAGCAATGAGAACCAAGCTCTGACATTGGTCTTACAGGGACCGAATAGCTCTTGTCAGGCCATTCGATAATCCGTATTCTCGAACCCCTCGAAAAATCAAGATCCACTAGTCTATGTATTTACTCAGTGAGATCGTCATGCTATGGAAACATCATTCAGCAATTTTTTAGCAGCAAATAATTGTAATAACATTACATTAAATGTAACACTTAACCATACGAAACATCAAATAAAGCAAGCAAGCAACATCCCTGCAAAACGAGTTGGCAACACTGACTCAAGTTTCATGAATCAAACATGCTTCCTTGCTCAACTTGTCCTCGCGTTTGTTGAGCATCTCGTTCAGTCGTAATTGGAGGAAAGTCGATGGTTTCTCGCCGGGTGTTTTTTTTCATGTCGGTGCAAAGGCGAGCCCTAGCTACTTGTCGGCTGCAATTGATCGGGCGACGGCGGGTAACCGGCGCTGATAATCAATACGTCGGCTTACGAGGCCAGGCCAGGCCGCTGACGCTGTCCCCTCCGGCTCAATTACAGCGGCTGCGTTCCTTGCATACGACCTCTGCAAGGTCAACTGCGGTGTCGGCTTCACATCATTTTTTTTTTTTTCTTCTGCAAGCTAGCGCGGCTGCTAAATGTTTAATGGCGGAGCTTGTCGATAACCACTCAGTTCATGAAGGGGAAAATGCTCTTGTGGGTCTTCTGGATGGAAGAATTGGCTCGAGCTAGAAGACTTTGGATCCAAGATATTCACTAAAAAGTGTGTTAGCTAAAAGGTTGTTACCCTGAAGATGATGTCAGCTTGATATTGGCAAGAATATTATGTTTGCTACAAGTTTAAATTTGCTTGAAGATTACGTTATGCCCCGTACACACACAAAGACAAGGATGTTTTTGTTTCACCGTCAAATTATCTAATGTCTTTTCCTACAATATGACTCTGTGGTCTGAGGTGTGTAAAGAGTGGATTTGTTCCGATAATAGGGTGTGAAAGGGGTCAGGGCAGACAATCTTAAATATTAATCGCGTTCAATATTTACGACCAAAATCTTGATGTTGCGGGGAAAGTCGACGTCTCCCCGAACTCCATGAAATGTGACGTGGAACAAATGTACAATAGTGTGTAACGTGGGTCCTCAAGATGGCAAGAAGTACAGTATTGACCAAAACAAGTGTGATAATACGAGATTTCTGCCTTGGATGACTTTGTTTGGTGGTGGAAGAAAGGCTTTTTTCGGAGCACACCACACACAGCATGAACAAAACTGTTAAATGCCTGATTTTCTTTTTATTATTATTATTATTTTCAAGTGTGGAGTATGTAACACTATGTAATGATTGAAAAAAAAAAATCCAAGTGTACCAGTAACCCAGGCCTTAGAGAGAAAATTAAATAGTGTTAGCATGAAGATGTTAGCCTAGAAATTATGCTAGCTAGAATATGATGTCATCTGAAAGAAGATGTTGAAAATGTTAGCAGGAATATGGGTTATCTTGAAGATGTTAATAAGAAAATTATCTTAAAGATTGTTAGCTATAATGTGTTTTCTAGAACATTATGTTGGAGATGGCGTTAGCTTGAAATTTTTTGCATGAAAATAATTTTCGCTTAAAAATCACATGACCTAGAAGATTGTTGTTGAATGTTAGCAAGAAGATGGTTTTAGGCTGAAGAATACGTTAGATAAAGAATGGAGTTATCTTAAAAAATTATGTTAGTTTGAAGAAGATAGCTAGTAGATTATGGTTTATGTTGTCTTGAAGATGTTACCAAGATGATAGCCTAAATCGTACGACACTTAGAAGCTAGTAAGCTTGCTGATCCAATGCGCACTTTTGTTTGTCTTTGATATTGCCATTCAGACTTTTGGAATCGATTGAAGTAGCTGTGAGCTTTCTTTCAGCTGAAAACTATCTGTGAGCGCAGAGCGGCTCACATTTGTGCCTCATTTTCCGGTCCATTTTGTCCCTAAAGTCCATTAGCGCGTTAGCCCGTCCGCCGCTTTTAGCTTGCCAATAAAAAGGACCGAGCATCTCCGCCTTGTATTAGATCAGCGCTACTCCCTGCTCAATTTTTTTTTCTCCATTAAAAATGTCGACAAAGATGGCTCGCAATCTTTGAGAAATGAATGACCAGGAGGCAACCATGCAGGATATCTCATTGACGGCCATTTCGCCTCACACAGGAAGTAATTGAAGAAGCAAGGACGCTCACTTCCTCTCGCAACATAAGCTCCTTTTTTTTACTTTTGTACTACACAGTCAAAAAAAAAAGGCAAATAAATACATATAAAAAGTACAAATTAGATGCTTGGTTCTAAAAGTGATAGCATAGGTAACAATGGTAAAAAAGAAAAGAAAAAGGCATCAATATAAAAAATAAAGAGTTGTTTATGAAGTGTTGTGTGTTTGATTGGCTGTCATCACACTGCTGTGTTTCCTGTTTACTGTTTTAACGAGCGTCACTTCACTTGTCTTGCTAATTGGCTTATTTTTAGCTTCAAAAATGCATTGTCAAGCTTTTCTCTTTCTTTTTTTTCTTTTTACTCCTACCTTGTTCACCTCTTTTTTGCCACTTCTCTCTCTTTCTTTTCTTCCTCCTCTTTCTCCCATTATTCTCCCTCCTCTTTATTTTCATTCTTCTCTTTCTCTTCCAATCTTCCTCTGTTGATTTTCTTTTGTATTTAGTATTGTTCTTAAAAAAAGAAACTTTTTTCTGTTCTTTGTTTCTCTTGTTCCTTTTCCTCTTACTCCTCTTTTGTTCGTTGTCTTTTGTAAATTATTTTTCTAAAAAAAAAAAATTCTTCTCTTCTTCTCAACTTCTTCCATTTTTTTTGTAAAACTAAAACATATTTTCCTTCTTCTCTTGCTCTTTTCCTCTTCGTACTTCCTTCCCCATTTCCTCTCCTTCCTCTTTTTCTTTCTCCTCTTCACCATCCTGTTTTTCCTCTCTCCTGCTTCTTCTTTCTCTTCTTCTGGTTCCTTCCTCGAAGGCTTTGGCCAGAGTGAGCCGCTCGGTCAGGTGAGAGCATCCAGTCATCGTGACGGCTGCTTATCTCGCCACTATCGATTGGACGCCATGTATGTGTGTGTTGGGAGGGGGTTGTGGGATAGAAAGTGGTGCGACCAATCAATGGGGGCATTTCATTCTCCTTGAAAAGCCCTTTGTTTGATCCCCCATCACTGATTGGACAGGCCTGAGGGTAACATGCTGGCCACTTCCTCTGAGGTTCTACTTTTTACTTTTGTAATAACCACAGAACTTCACGTGAGATTTCCAGAGTACAGGTGCTCGTGCACTTCAGGCGATTACCACGTGAGACGTCCAAGACTCCAAAAGACGAACCAGAAAACAAAAAAATCAGAAGTCCTCAAGCTGACAAACTCTCACTCGGGTGCACTACCAAAATTAATTAGATTATGAACAAGTTTTTTTTTTGTTTTTTTTAGTCAATTTTGGAAGCATCCCAGTCCACTGTGAGGTCATACTTGCCTTTTTTGTTTGGACATTTAGTCAGTTTTGAGGCAATTTTGGTCCTTTGGTAGGAGATTTGGTCCACTTATAAAGCATTTTAGTCCACTATAGGTACATTTTGGTCACTTTTGATATTCTGTTTGGAGTCAAATTTGGGCAACTTTTAGGACATTCTGGTTCTTTGTTAGGACATTTTGGGAATATTTTGGACCACTTGATGGATATTTTAGGTTACTGAGGAACTTTCAGTTTGAATTTGAATTTCAATCAATTTGTGTCAACTTAAAGTACATTCTGTACTTGGAGTACAATTTGTACATTGTGGTCCACTTGCAGGACATTTTAGGTCTCTTTGAAAATTCTGCTGCAATTTGAGGACATTTTTTGGTCTCTTTCATTTTTTGTCCACTTTACAAAAAAATTTCCATAATGGTAGAATTGTGGTCCACTTTGAGGACATTCTGGTTAACTTCTAGGATATTGTTGTTATCCTTGAGAACATTCTGGTGGTCAGAAGAACAGCAAGAAGAGACAGCCAAGAATTCAAATTTCACGATGTAGTGGTCAGATGACAAACAATGGTATATGAGATCATTACTACACTCAAGACTGGGTTGGTACCAAATCCAAAGTATTTCCGTTATTAAAGACTCGGTTCACGTACTAGCTGCATGAAACCGAAAGCATAATTTTTTTTCTGAAATGCTGTGCGAAGCGGTTCTGATGGGAAGTTCATAAATATTAAAGTCACCCATGATTAATATATTATCTGCTTGGGTCACCTGGTCGACAACAAATTCAGATAATTCATCTAAAAAAGTCATAGTCAAGACTTAGGACCTGTGGGGTGCTGGATAACTGTTGGAATGTCAGTCGTGCCATGGATCGCGTGGCGAGAAAAACAAATGATTTGAAGTGGTTGTTAACATCATCATCATCGTCATCATCATCACCATCATTATCATCATCATTGTGACTGTGACTAGGACCACTTTCAGAAAAGCTTCAAAACATTTTAGTCCATTTTGGTAACACTGTGGTCCACTTCGGGGACATCTCTTCCTGCTGAGTCTTCAATCGGCAAAGAAGCTCAAATAAGGCATGCATTATCTGACTTTTTAAGACAAAGACGTGGCCACAAATATCTAAATAAACAGGATTAAAAATGAATATCAGACAAACAAACTGTTGGTCATTTTCTTTCATCCTAGTTAGTTGATTGAAAGTGTTGACGCATTTATGCATTTCATTTTATTGCCTTCACCTTCTCAATAAAAGTGAATATTCACTCATTTTCAAACATTTTTCCTCTCATAATTTTATGTTTTATGTCATTTTACTCTAATGACTTTATATTTTATGGTCTAATTCCATGATCCTTTTTCACCATCAGCTGGTATTTCTGCTAATTAATAGCTTCTGCCGCTTTCAACCCAAATTTTACTACTTAAAAGAAGTCCTTCATCAACGTTGAGGACATTCGACGCCACTTTCGCACTCCTTGAGAACAGTGGTCCCAACCACGGGTCTGCAGGCCATCTGGCATCTAGACCATTCAGAGAGAGAGAACAACAAAAAAAAAACAACTCTAAATTATTATTATTATTATTATTGGTATTTAGCAGTACTGATATGGATGGATGTCTGGCTGGCTGGATGGAGCCTACACATCGGCCTCCCAACTCTGAGAACATTTTGTTCAACTTTGCAACATTTCAATCCACTTGGCTCCTCGCCTACTTTTGACACTACCTTTGTGACCTTTCTGCTTACGAATATTTGATTTTACACTGGAAACATTCTAATCGACTTTCGAAAGAATGGTGTGTGTGCTTTGGGAATACCCATCTGCACTATTTTGGACATTCTGGTTCACTGAGAGAACATTTCTTCTGCTCTGGAACATTTTGGTCCACTTTGGCAACTCCTGATCTACTTTGAAGCACTTTGGGAACATTCTGCTCCAGTTTGGAAAAATCCTGGACTGCATCATGAGTATTCTGGTCCAGATTTTCATCAACATGTTGGATATTATGATCGAGTTTGTGATGCAGGTGCTATAAAGTGGTGCTTGTGATAGTGTAGTGTATATTGTCTGTCTGTTTCAAGTGTGCTTTTGTGTGTGCACCGTGATGTCAGAATTTGTCTCGTCCCCAAGTCAATCAAAGTCAGCATCGGTGCCTCTGCGACGGTCGGCGAGCATGTTATTGATGAATCATCATTATTCATTCAGCAAACGCGGCCGCTCATGACGCCGCTGAGTAGACGAGGCAGCCAAGCGGCAAAGTGGCGGACGATTCAACAAAAGACGTTCGTGCTGCTTTGCATAAAATCTTTCTTTGTGGCCTTCGTCACCTTCTTCGCAGTCTTTTTATTGATTCCATGCCTCGTATAACCTTTCCCTTTGCATCACCGTCACCGTGGAAACGGTGCGACGGAACATTCTGGTCCACTTTGAGAACATTTTAGTCCTCTAAATGAGGGTATTTTGGTTCACTTCAAGAACATTTTTGCTTCGCTTCTATAACATTGTTGTCCACTTTCTTGACGTTTTGATCCACTTTACAACGACCTATTCAACCTTAGAAAATTGGAGTATCCTAGTCTGCTTTAGGAAATGTTTGTCCACTTTAGGAACATTACAGTCCACTATAGAGCATTCTTAATACTTTGTAGTTCAGTTTGAAATAATTCCGTTGCTCTTTGGGAACATTTTGTACCACTTTTGGAGCAATCTAGGCTGCTTTAGAAAGATGTGGTCTACTAAGGTCCAGTTTAGTAACTCTAGTCCACTTTTGAATATTCTGAACCACTTTGAGAGGGTTCTGGGCTGGCCTACCGTGGGAAAATGATCAATTTTTGGAACATTTCGGGAACGTTCTAGTCCATGTTTAGGGCATTTTGGTCCTCTTTGTGAACAAAGTAGTCCACTTCAGCTCACGACAGGGAAGGATTCTGGACAACTTTGGGATCAATCTACTCCATTTATAGGGCTTTGTGGTCCACTTTGCGAACATTTTTGTACACTCTAGTGGCAATTTTAGTCCACTATGGGAAATTTTGTAGAACATGTTGACGCCTTCTTAAAATAATCGCCTAAGTCATTTTTTCAGATTTTTCAGGAAACACAAAAATTTTTATCATTCGCATCATGAGGAGATGATTAAGGCAAAAAAATAAAAAAAATTGCAAAAGAAAAAGGACAGGCAATTATTTTAAAAGGGTGACAATATTTGAACATTTTGGGCCACTTTGAGAGCATTTTGTTCTGCTAAAGTACTTTACTCCTGTTCCCTTTCCATTACAGGCCTACCAGACCTTATTAAAGTCGTTTCACTTTATTAAGCAATAAAAAAAAACAATAAATAGTTTTATTACAAAGGATTATTCCAGGTTCTAGTCCTCATTGTGGAGTATCAAATGTTGTGTTAAGTTGCAATCGATGTCTGCCAGCTGAGTGTAAGGTTGTTGAGGCTCTGGGAGGAAGCCATTAGCATTTAGATTTGAGAACCCCCCCACCCCCATCCCCAACCCCCATTCACCTCTTGTTTAGTGGGTGGGGCCCCGTCTAGGTCGCTCTTCTGTTTTTCTCTCTCCATGTCTTTCTGTCTGTCTGTTCCTCTCCCAGCTCATTGTGTGCATGTGTATCCCAAATTGTCTTTTATGAGCTGCCAGCATAGGAGGCGCAGCGGCCGCCTTGATGATGCGCGGTCTCCCATCGATCGGCTGGTCAACTCGCAGCGCCTCCTAATGGAGGTCAGGACATGATGCATCGCAGTACTTCTCATTTCACCACATCTGCTCTAATTTAGTCTTCTTTACATATGTGTCTATACATATATATATATATATACTCATCTGTCCATTACCATCAACTACTGTGATCTGGTGTGGTGTGTTTGTGTGTTTACTTGTGACATATAAGTCTTACAATGCCGCCCAAACGTTCTGTTCCTTCTGGCAGTGAGCCTACACGCCAGAGAAAGCAATGCGGTTGTTGGCTGCCTTTATGGCATAAATTCATCTTTGGTCCCATACATGAAAAATGACAAAAAGAATCGAAGGGCAACAACTGCGATTTTGTGGGCCCTTCCTGGCTGTGCAGTACATTCGTCATCGTCATCACCTTTAACTTTAATGGTGAGTACCCTTTTAGAATTTGATATGTTGTTAATGAAGTATTATAGAAAGTGTTTTGATGTAGGAGATGTTTATAAAGGTATGGTGGAGGTTAAAAGTGTAGGGAGATTTATACAACTTGAAAATATGAGTAACTGAATGATTATTAATTGTGTTGTGCATGCCAGCCATATATATTGGTCTCCATGTGTGCTGATAATGATATCAATGTTGTCTGCTACATTAAATTACATTAAAGGAATAATAATTTATTATCTTCATTAATTTTCTGTCTGCAGGTGGGGAGACGGGGGAGGGAATGTTTTGGCCGTCGGTGTGCTTCTGTGCCTCCATCAGGGCCAAACCCGTCCTCTTGGAACTAATATGCACGGCGGGATCCCTCCCGTCCAGACGAAACGCCGTTGGAATGGGATGTCGTTGCGATGAGATGCCGCCGTCTGTTGTGATTGCGCCGATGAACCCGTCTGACCCGGCTGCCTGGAAGCTGAGTGAGGCCACGCGGCGGTCCGCTTGTTTACTCCCCCTCGCCGCTTCCTTTCAAGATGGAGGCAAATTGCCGAGGCAGTAAAAAAATGTGTGCTGTTAAGGAATGCTAAGTTCTCCAGCACAAAAGATTGAGGAGCATTTGTTAGTGAATGTGACGTTTACCGTTAAATAAATATTGTATGTTAATAAGTAGGGGTGTGAATTGCCTAGTACTTGGCGATTCGATTCGTATCACGATTCATGGGTCACGATTCGATTCGATGCCGATTAATCCCAATGCGAATCTTTAAATTGATTATTGCGTTTTTTTGTTTTTTTTACTCAAATTTAGAAAATACTAATTACTGTAAGATTTGTGTGAAAATGTATTTATTTATCTGAAAATTCAGGCTTATAACTGAGCCACTGCATTTAACAAACAGGTTGCAGTCTGTTGCATGTTTGAACAGCACTGAAATAAAATATTAAGGCTTAATGTTGCATTAATATAACATTCTTCCATGCTTAATGTGTGAATCCTTACCCTAAGTAAGACGTTTTGTTGAATATTCCCATAAAAAAATAGATTTTTAAAAATCTATTCGGCCACATATCGAATCAATTCGAGAATTGCGCGCTGTAATATCGCGATATATTGCCAAATCGATTTTTTCCAACAACCCTATTAACTCTTTGACTGCCAGACGTTTTCAGAAACTGGATGTCGCCAGTGCCAGCCGATTTAAGCATTTTGACTGATCTTTCAAGGTCCACAGAAAATGTTGTGTTTGGACTATGGAAACAACACATACTACCAAATGAAAGATTGAACTCTCATCTTTCATCAGAAAAAAAAGTTTGTTTCTACCTTATTCTGTTCTCCAGTAATCAACAATAGAAAATGGTTAGTTTCACCGAAATGCTCTGTTTTGAAACAAAAAGCGGAGAAAGAGCTTTTTGTGAAACGATGTTATTTCATGCACTCTAGTGAATTCTACACTTCTTTTTGTCCATGAATAATGCCACAAACACCTAAATAGTGCTTTACTTCTGTAAAACACTACCACCAACAATTGAAAAGTGTTTTTAGATTGCAAAATACGTTTATTTCTGTTCAACAGTGTAATAATTTGGCAAAACAATTTCGCAAACTATTTACAAATGTGTGCAACTGTGGTACTATTTACAATTATGTGGATGTTTCAAATACAGTTTTTCTTTTTGTAACACTGCCCTGCGTGCAAGGAGAGGGAGCAGGATTTGCACAACAGATTACTTTCACTTTCGATTGTCCCTTTCGCGTGCAGACGTTACACTTTCTTGACGGCCTTTTTTTCCGGGGAATAGCAAGTAGCAGACTGTACCCACTCCTCCGATGAATATGCATTGGACTCGGGATACTCTTCGTCGTCCGATTGAAAGTCCGCCTGAGCGTGCTCGGTTGTGCTCCGCGTTTTCCGGTGTTAGCATCGCTAGCCCGTGAACCTTTATGACGTTGTCATAGCCGCCGCATCAGCGCTTCCAACTTCGGCGTTGACCTCGGAGTCACCATCATCATCATCGATGATGATCATCGTCGTCATCAATGTGCTCTTTAGCGTTGGTCGATGCTTTTTGTCTT
The DNA here is from genome assembly GCF_051991255.1 of Vanacampus margaritifer. Lineage (NCBI taxonomy): Eukaryota > Metazoa > Chordata > Actinopteri > Syngnathiformes > Syngnathidae > Vanacampus > Vanacampus margaritifer. The sequence goes on from NC_135433.1 coordinate 25,303,363, forward strand.
TGAAAAAAACTGCTCGAGCGTGAGCCGCTTCCAACCGGTCGCCATGTTCTCTTCCCTTCCCCAGCCATTGTCCCCCTAGCTCCGCCTCACGTCTTCTACTGACACCTACCCAATCTTGTCAAAAGAGAGTCATTGCTGCCATCTAGGGGCCAAAAATAGTCATTAGGCTAACTAGATCTGCTTGAAACTTTGACCACAGCTGGCCAAGGCTTTCCTCCACCCGTTTCCCCCCAAAAAATTTAAAAAATTGGATGACGTCTTTTGTCCGTAGGTTTTTACTTGACGTCTTTTAACGTCCATGGCAGTCAAAGAGTTAATAAGTATATATTCTAAATATTATTATTATTTTATGCTTGATATACTGTAACTTAATGTTGTCAGACTCAAGTCTCTTTAGAATGTTTTGGCTCATTTGGGGAGTGTACACATAAGCGCATTTTGGTCCACTTTGAGAACACTCTACTCCAATCTGAGTTCATTTTGCTCCAATTTTGGAACATCTTGGTGTCTTTCAGTCTTTGGGAAGTTTGTAGTCCACTTTGGGAACAACGAGGGCATTTTGGTCCAGATTTGGAAAATCGTACTCTGTCAACATTTTGGTCCACTTTGGGAACACTTTGTTCCATTTTTACAAGATTTTAGTCCACTGTAAAGCATTCTTGTCCATGTTGCAAACATTGTAGTTCGTTCTAGTAACACTCTGGTCCATTGTGGGAAGATCCTAATCCACTTAGCACAGTGTTTTCTACAATGAGATCATTCTAATCTGTTTTTGGAACATTACAGTCCACTTTAGGATCATTCCAGTTCACTCTGAAGGCAATTTGGCCCAATATTGGAAGATTTGGGATTCAAAAGCTTCGTTTAGAGCTTTTCCTCCACACCAACATCCAACCGTAAAAGATGGAGAATAATTATTGAGTGGTGACGAGAGTACGCAGGAAACGAGGAGCTTCAGAGGAGAGTGTCGTCTTGTCTCTGTCTGGAGGAACCCTCTGATCCATCACTGCGCTATTTTTAGTCCTTCGTGGAACGTGTGCTTCCTCGGAATTTGTGGTGACGAGACACGTGATGCTAACATCAATAGGTTAGCACTTTGATTCAAGGGAATCAAATTCCCATGAACCTCTGCGTGAATTGTGTGCCCGTCTTTCAAATGAATCGAAACTGGCATTTTGTTTGCATGGAAACTGATCGCGTGAGTCCACTTTCTATGACAGTTACACACTTAACCAATGTGGGAACGCCATTTGTTGCAGCTTTAGCTTCCTGCTAATGTAGCAGGGTAGTAGGATGACATAAAAAAAGAGGCCAGCGACAACTTACAGTGGCATGTATACTTTCAAAATTGAGCGAGGCAATGAGCAATCTCAAAAGCTCCGAGGCTAATCTGTACCTAACCGTTTAGAAAAGGGCAAATAAAAACGGTTCAAAATTGCTTCATCACATGACACCCGCTGGAACGAATAGCAGGGACAACAGAAGCCCAGATGTGGAAATCGGGAGCCCAATCGTTTCCCCATGAGAACGCTCAGGAATAAGGTGGCTATTTCTCATCTATTGTAAATACATGCATTGCTGTCAAACACTGCAAAGATTTGAGTCCGCTTCAGAAATGTTCGGTAGACTTTGACATTTTAATCCACTTCGGGAACAATCTGGTCCATTTTGGAAGGATTCTAGTTCCTGTTAAATGTTCATTTCTCTTTTGTTCATCTGAATGTCTGTCCAACAGATGGTCAGATGAATGGAATGATGGACAGACAGACTGATAGAAAGTCTTTTCAATCTGATTGATAGACAGACTGTTTGTCTGTTTGCCAGTCAATCTTTGCCAGTTTGCCAGTCAGTCTGACTGACTATCTATCTGTCCGCCCGATGGGTTGAACTGAGTAGGCCCTTTCCGTTCTTCAGTTGGTCGGACAGACTGACAGAATGACTGTTTGTTCTGTCTATCAATCGGTCTGATGGAAAGACTGACTGAAAGACAGATATTGATTGCCTGTCTGTCAGTCGATCAAATTGACTGGTAGAGGGAAAGACGGACAGTCAAATTGACTGACTGACAGTCTGTCCAGCGGTTCATTGGTCAGTCTGACACATGGACTGAGTAGATACCAAAGGCCCGACACACGGACAGACGGAGAGAGCGCGTGTCTGATTTCCATCCCCCTGGGCGCGGCGGGTAATAGAGATCAGTAATTGGCTGCTATAAATCCCGGCAGAGGACAAGGTGGGTCAGAACAGGCTGATTACTTCCACATTACCGTCAATCCCGCCAAGACCCGGCGCGGACGTCAGCTCGGCTGCTTTCTGGTTATGAAGCAATCCGTATCGCCACCCGTCTGCTTCTCTAATCAGACGCTATCCATACACGCTAGGATAAATATCATACCATGTTTTGCATGCTTGATGTGCAAGACGACCGTTTCCCCTTCTTTAGTTACATGGAAATCAGAACGTATCATAGCGGGTTGTCTTCTAACATGTCCATTATTGAGCAATCACCATGATATATGACTTATAAAACTTTTGGGTTAGGTTTTTAAAGTTGGATATCATCTTTATAGCTGGAGCGTTTGGAGTGTTTTGGTGTATTTTCATATTCACTATTGCTAGTTTTACAAGTGACGTTTTTTGTTTCCTTTCTTGTTATGAAGTGTCTATTTCACAATCCAGCTATTATCATATATTACGACACAAGCAGAAAACATCACAGAATGTTTTGTTTTTATGCATAACTGTTTTTAGAAATGTTTCCCTTCTCCAGTTAAACAGATTATGATAACGTGTCGTAGCAGTCTTTATTCATTACGTCGCAATTGCAGTATCGCGTTTATTGCATCTCAAATTATGTGGCCAAACTCAATATTTTTGTGGTTAAAATTTGAATATTTAAAGTAATTTTTTTTGGTGCCAATGAAAATTGGCAGCAGAGGGTGCTAGACAGCATCCAGCATTTTAATGCAGATCATTTCAATTTTAGTGTGCTCGCCACCATTGATATGGTATGGTATGCTTCTATTAGCAATCCACATATGTGTGAAAAATGCAAATAATTTCCAGTTATGCTTGAAAGTTGACATATCCTTGGGGTATGTAAACTTATAGCGTATGGTGAGAAAAAGTCTTAATGTCCATGAAATCCAAAATACTGTGGCAATTGTTTTGATATTTTCAGAGGTTGAAGTTGACATGAGTAGAGATGCACGTGTGAATTTTGGTGATGATTCATAGCATTTTTGTGTCATTAAGCAATGTTTAATTTTTGGACATTTACAGTTGTGCTCATAAGTTTTAAACTTTCAAGCACTACTGTACTTTACTACATATTATGCATTGTGTTTTAGAACAATACCTACCGGTGACTATATTTATAATTTCATGGGTAACATAGCAAAAGCTTGTGGCCAAAATGTAGTGAGCATTATGTACTGCGTCCGGTACATTAAAATGAGTTTGCTCCTTTATTATTCTATTGTCATTCACGCCCTCTTCCAACTGTCATTTTTTGCTAGATTTCAGTCAGAGTTGGGTTCGAATTAATTGCGTTACACGACAGGCAACAGGCACATACTTGAAAAACAACTATACAAGAAACCAAAATATCACTAATACAATTATCTTCTGTCCTTGTATTACTGCTTAACTTTGTTCTTTGTGTTGTTCATTGAAAGAACTTTGCTTCTTGCTTTTTTAATTTATAATAATAATAATCTATTGTTGTTATTATTTATACTTTGTCAAATTTTATTTATTGAAAATAACTGGTTAGTGAATGTTCTCAGTTTTTATTTTAAATATATTTTATTGTTGAATAAATTAGCATTTATTACCACAAATAGAGGAACAAAAGCACCAAAAATTGGTACCATTCACCACCAGCATCGAATCCCAGGTACCAAGAATTGGAACCGAACCGTTTCTGATGTGAAAGGTACCCATCCCTACAGCCCGATATCGATACCTGGTGTCAGTACTCACCCATCCATAATAATGTGTGCGTTTGGAGAGAGTATTGGATGTTGGCCTGAAAGCAGTATTAAAGATGAATGTCTGTTTTTATCTGAAACAGACACAAAAAGTTCTATTCTATTATAAAATAAACAATTATTCTGCATTTCAGATACAGTAGATGAGAACAGGTCATATTACACGTCATGTAATTATCTGTGCCAATTCACATTCATGTGACAAACTTAGATTTCTGCTCTTCATGCTCAGGTTGCTGTAGTACCTAATGGATTGGTTGCTGAGTGAGTGTGTGATTTGTGTGATGTTGACGTGTGCTGATGTTGGCGTTCAAGCCAAACTTTAAATGGACAGTTTGTCACTGCCAAGAAGAAGAAGAAGGAGAAGAAGAAAAAAAACTAATTGAAAAAGAGAAAACATGAAGCCGAGGCGACCTTGACGCATTTGTCCTTCGCGCACGTTCGCACACGACTGATCTCGTCTTAATGGACAAACTTGGAGAGGCGGCGAGGCGCGACTCATCAGCACCGCGTCCTTCGCCGACGCCCAAAAATTCGTCTCCGGGGCCACGTTTCTGTGGAAAACTCTTTCAGCATTTATTCCATGTCCTTGATATCCAACTTCAGGCTTGTGTATTAGTACACTCTTTGTCCTCATTACTAAGACAATTCAGTGCACTATGACTGGGTGCACTTGTAGCTGTTTTCTACTACTAGTGCAACTTTTGGTCTACAAATACGCAATGAAACCATACTGTGCTGCACTAGCAATACTATGAGGCCCAACTAGTAGGCATGTGTCATGGGCTAGTAGCCTACTGGACCCTACTAGCAATAATCAAAAAAAAAAAAGGCCACTAGTTTTGCCTTCTAGTAGATGTATTACTAGTAGGCTAAACTGTGTCGTAGTTGACACCTGCATGCTACAAATGCAGTTTTGTCTCACTGGTAACAGAGTTGTCTTGCTAGTACACCAAAGTTGTCCTACTAGAGTAAAGAAGTGCCATTCTCTAGTGGAAAACAATGTCCCTACTTGTTCTACTAGTGCACTGATTTGTGGTACTATAATGAGCGTACTACTAGTACATGGACCCATTTAAGATGGATATCAAAAATATGAACGCTCAAACGTCTTTCGATACGTTTGCCAGTAAAAAGCACAATGGGATTTCCGTGTCGTCAGTCGCTCGCCCCCTGAGGCCTCGTTACGGCGTTGCCGCAAATCTGTGACAGGATTTCCGCAATCTGCCTGACAGCTGCCCTCAGAATAAAGACAAAATGCTAATTCTATTTCTCATAACCCAAATAAAGTTTGGTGTTGTTGAACAGTGCATAATGTTGGCAGCCCCACAGGCACAATTCTGATAAAATATTCATATTTCAAACATCTTATTGCAGGAGTTTAGGATATAAAAAAACACTTCGTCCTCTACTGAAAAAAACAAAAAACAAATGAAAAGTTCAACTGTAAATAAAGTTTGGTGTTAAAATTTGCTGCGTCTTTTCTTTCTGCTATTCCTTACAACAACTTATTTGACATAATGGTGGTGTGGCAATTGACCTTACAGTAAACCACGCCTGCATGACCTAGTAAACCAATCAAGACGTCATGTCTGTGTCGGCACGTGCATTTGCTGCGGACGAACAAAGCAATTTAGCTCCTGGTGGTGCAATGCGTTGTTATCCAAAGGCCAGAAAAAAATCAATAAAAATGGTTAAACGCTGTAAGAGAGATAACCGTTATCCCAATTGACAGGAAGGAGGTGTCCGCTGGACACTGTCCGGTTTATTCCCTTCCCTAAACCCTCAAACAACGACCAAAAATGTCTGCGCTGGATCATACTTTGTGGAAGAGCACACGACCAGTTGAATCCCTCCAAAATTACCTGAAACTACTACATCCGCACTAAGGTAATGTTCTCCATTGTTGTTTTTAGCCAAAGGCTAACGATAGCTCCGGGTAGCTAACCTTCCACGCTAACGTTTGATGACTTAGTATTTACTATTAATGCCAACAAAATATTGAAACTATGAGGTAATATAAATTCATTCTTACCCTGCTTGACGGGAACAATGTTCAAAAACTTCAGTTTTGCTGACAACGATCAAAGTGAGTGAGGCGACTCTGTCTTTTTCTGACTTCTGTAGCAGCAGGCAGTGATGTGAATTTCCTTTGTTTTTGGGCAAAATTACAAGGTGAGGGAGTGAAGATGCTTGCTTCGAAGAGAAATATCGGCTTCCTGAAAATACCTGACCGAGAAATAACAAGGAAGATCTGACAACTTTGCCATTACTGTGGATGCACTTTCGCTCATCTTGACCGGTAAATGTGCCAGGGCGTTGCTCGTAGCATTTAGTGGGTGGTTGCGGGCGTGCCACGGTAAGGTCAATTGAAGAAAACCTTGTTGGACTGTATCACGTCACCAATCAGGTGCAACCTCTACATTTTTCTCATTGGGAGAGAGGAGAAATTTAAATTTAACTTTGCTTTGGGCACACACCAAAATGGGTGAATATATTGTAGATTATACTAATATAAAGCCACATTGGAGCGAGATCAGTTGATCTAGTTGTGTAACTGTATGAAAACGTGTTTACACCAGTGAGTTTCTTTTAAGGAATATCTCCTTGCATTCTTTTTCTTGTCCATGCTTCAAAGAATCGAATTGGACTCCCTGGATTTGTTAGTGTCCGGGGCGCTTATAAAAGTTTGTGTGTTGAGTAAAGGAACAGATCGCTGCTAACAAATTGCCTGGTGTGATTTTTAAATCCAATTTGCATTTCAAGCCCCTATTCAGTGTCAGTACGGCAACAATTGCGTTACACACAACAGGGCGGAAGAAGTGAGTTCCAGGTGTTATAGCTCGTTTGCGGTTTTACCTTATTTTCGTTCACACAGCCGGTTTCCCGCCTCAACATCAGAAGAAGTTGCAGGTCCACTTCAACCCATTATTCTGTGACTTTTCACGCACAATCCATCTATCTATCCATTCTTCGAACCGCTGAACCTCAATAGTGTCACGGGGTGTGCTGGAACCTATCCCAGCCGTCTTTTGGACAAGAGGCGGACACCCTGAACTGGCCTGTCTCTACTTCAGAAGTCAATCTGTTTTGATACGATACCAGCAAATCTCAGCAAGGAAAAATACTGGATGGCAAGAATGGCTTTTCTATGTTACCATTGGAAGCTTGGAAATGTAGTACCTTTCACACAGAAAAGCACCATGTGACGTTACACACGTATAGCTTTGATAGGCAGTGGAAAGGGTCTTGTATGTGGGCATAAGATCCATGACGGACATGTCCCCTTAGTCCCCCCTGCTCGGGGTCCAATCAGGTTGCATTTCCTATCATCGCTATGCTTCAGCTTCCCTATACCGGGTCCTCAACGGGATTACGCAAATAAATCAGGGTGACGCAGGGACAGGAAGGTAAAGAATGCAATGTGGGGGTGGCAAGAGTGTTAGTGGGGGAGGAGTGGACACCTCCCCCTACCGCCGCCCCGGCCCTGACACCTCGCCATGAGCGCTCATTCATCACACGTGCGCCGCCCAAGCCGCGCTAAATCATGGTGGATAAAGTACGCAGCATAAAAGAATGGAATTGTGAAGGTAAGGCTTCTAAATCCCGACGGCGTCATCCCCAATAAACACAGAGACTTTTTGATGCTCCCTCGTTGCCGACTTTCATCTCTGGGGAACGACGCCCGCTAATATCCAGCCTTATCTGCACTCGCGTTGCTGGGTGGGAAAAAAGTTTTGAGGAGTCACACTTTAACATTGACATACTGTTTGACCAGTTTTGACATTTGACAGAAAAAGAAAAACCCTTTAACCCAGAAACAATCTTGAAAATGTTTTTCATGGGACAATGGGACCTTAAGTCAAGTGGGACCTTAAAAGTCCTGAACTGTCTGTGTTCCACCACATTTGCGCAGGTTCCTGCAGAAACATCCACCTGGAATCAATAAAAGGCTCAAAGTCATGTTTTTTTTTTAGGGACTGTGTTGTCTGTGGAGTTTTGAAACTGTCCTGAGAACTGTATGGTATTCCACCACACGGGCCTCACCACAGACATAACTGATTATGATGTGGCAATGACAGTGATAGCCAAATAAGTACTAATGTACACGTGTACTAATAATCTGAGCAATTTCGAGCCTGATTCCCTCCCTTCTGATCAATGTCAGCAAAGGCCTGATTGGATTCAGATTCCAGATTCGAACCAGATTCGTCACCTCAGAACTGAGGCAGACATGCTAACTACTAACCACTCTATCATTGGGCTGCCCGTTCAAATGACATGACCTTGTTAAATCAGTGAACCCATGATGCAAGTGTGCTAATAACATGGAGATCATTAATCTTACCTCCACCTCCAAGAAATTCTTTGGTTTAGCTCGTATGTGTGTAACCTACTGTCCGCACTTTTAAAACCTGCATAAAAAAGAAGAAGAAGAGACTTTTAATTAAGGTAATCATTAGGTGCTCCGTGCTTATGATCAGAATAATAATTTATGATTGCGGCTACTACTTGAAAATAATCTGTCAATTTAGATCTCCTTGGAAGCTGTGACGCTGGAACCGATGTTTTTTTTCTTTTCTTCTTGATCTGGTCCACATGACGACATTTGGCAGCAACGTGAATTCTATCTGTCAGATGTCATCAGATCAGGATGTTAGATGATGAAGATGACGTGCATGTAACTTTCATCCATGGGTTTATAGTGCCTTTTGGGTTCAAGGGAAGAAAATTGTAAGTAAAAAAAGTCTGATTGGTTAAAAAAAAAACACACACACACAAAAAGTTGAAAAATATATAATAATAATAATTAGGGATGCACCAGAATGAAATTTTTTGGATGAAACCGATAACCGAAAATGAGAAACGCTTACCCGAAAACCTGAAGATTTTTGGTGGCCGAATATTCGGTATATATATATAATAAATAATACATCAGGGGTTCTTTTCTGCGTCCATGCAAAGTATTTTTTTCCTCCTTCGGTAATCCTGATGTGTACTACTTGTAAGTACAAAATGGCTGTGAAGAGATATGAACTCGTTTATAAAAGACAGATACCAGATTATATGGTCAGATAGCTTCTTTTTATTTTCTAGGTATTTTTATTTTGCATTTTGATTCCTGAAAAGGCTTTAAAGGAAAATAAGTCTTTTTTTTCCCCCTCCAAAAATAAGCTAATGAGTGCAGTTAGGGCATTTATGAGCTTTTAGCTTCAGCCCTAAACCCTTCGGCCAGCTACTATTCGACCAGTATTATAAATATACGATATATACTGCATGCATGTATTTGTGCATATTTTTGTTGGTAATTTTCTCCACTATTTGTTTGTTTGCTTGTTTGTATTTGTGGCGACCATGGCACTGTCCGAATAAATTCAAAAGCAGTTAGGCATTACCAAATTTGTGACTTTCCGACCCCACCAGCCACTACTTTACAGATCAGATTTCAACTGTGTAATATTGATGGCTTCTGCAATTGTGATGTGACAGTTGTGCTATAAACAGCTGAATTAAGCCGAGTAATTCCCTGCTGACGGTCCAGGTACCAAATACACGGAGCCAGACTGCAGCTGGGGGACCCCAGTTTGAGAACCAGGGCCATAGAGGTTGCTGGTAGTTCATTGAATAGGTAGCAGTGATTTGCGGAGGTCCACCGAGGCGGAACGAGAGTGATCTGAAGTCGATAGCGGCCTTGACGCCGGCATGACTGAGTGCACTCTTTCCTTCCTTCTGGGTCTCTGCCTTTGCAGCTTTTTGCTCCATGGATCAAAGTGGCAAATAACGGCAGCTGTGATAGAGTAAGGGTGGGATAACAAGACCCCCCTCCCCCGTCGGCTGCTTCGGAGAGGGTGCGCTGTGAGGGGGACGAGGTGGCGGCCCCAGGATGGATGGCGTCCGTTTGTAACGGCTCGTCTACTTTTGACAAAGTAAGCCCGGTTGTAACCTTCATCCTGATTGGCTTGGCCAAAGGGCATCTGGAGATGAGGCACCCGCAGATAAGGGAACGTAGTTGCTCCGTTGGGGTCCCTAATAAATTGTCTCCTGACTGAGACCAGCTAGATTGTTTACTTTGGTCCACATCCACCGTTTTTCGGACTATACTGACCAGTAACATCCCACATGGTTCACTTCAGTTCTCACATTTGGTTTCTCTTTTGCACCAATCACTACTTTTTGTGTTTCTTTTCCTCATATATCTTATTCAGGTTTCAGATGAGCTAAAGTGGTCAGAAAATTAAGTGTATAGAAACAAGTCTGCATGGATCAGATGTTGGCGGCTCGAGTGCTTCTTAGATTATTCGTCCTTTGCAAAGAGTAAAAAAGCCCCCGAGTCTCCTTTGGAGCGTTCAAAGCTTTACAGGAGGTGCTGTGCCCTTCCTTCCTTGCTTCCTTCCCAGGTAGTGATGTTTAATTCATTCCAGGACGCCTGCGGGACCACGCTCACAAAAACAACAGCAGCACATAGACAGAGAGAGAGAGAGAGAGAGAGAGAGAGAAAAGAAACAAGTCGCTGGGAACCAACGTTTCAGGTGGGACATCAAATGCGGAATGTTGGTGATTGGATAAGACGCTGCACTCCATCCCTGCTAATCAGAGCTTCATCAAGCTCGCTCTCGAGTGTCGGGATTAGTGGGTGCCTCCCCTCGGACATGTCCAAATTGCTAAGGTGGCCGCAAAGGGAATTTTAGATGTGTCAGTCAAAGAACACAACATGGTTAGATTTTATTGACCTTCCCGTGTTTGATTGGCAAAGAATCTCTGGGTGCCAGTGCGGTGGGGGTGGGTTGCGGGAGGGTGTCTGAGGGGAGGGGCGTGGGAGTTTAGTTGGCGGAAGGTGAAGTCCAGATGGTAAAGGTAAAGGTCACAACTTAGCAGTGGTGGTGGAAACAACACAAGTTGACAACTTGATACTTAGTTAAAGCGCTATATAAAAAACAGTCCATTTACCTTTGCTGCGCATTCATGAGTAGTAGTACCCCTCCATACCACAAGAGGCAATAGACATTGATCCTCATTCCCCGAATGTAACCACAACTTCCGAACTGGAAGCTATACTAGTGTGAATATCATGAGCATAAAAAGCTTTCTGTTCGTACAGGTGGTCATGTCGTCAATATGTGAGTGTAACGGTGTTATTGTTGCTATTCCACTTGTCAGAGGTAATGGCTAACAGCGCCCCCGTCTTGAATGCGACAGGTATAAGTAGCTGGGCATGCTGCAGGTGCTGCCAGTTCAACTGGGTTGTTACCGTGATGAGTTGGGAGCGATCTGCACTTGTTACTAGCTACTTAGCCAACAATGCTAATGCCAATTTATTTCTTAGTGTGGTGGCGCTGCGGAGGAGGCCGTTTGAAGTGACCAGTGCACATCATATTGTACTTGTGCAGTAAACTAAGAGTCAGCAAAAGTCCCATCTCTTGTCATCGACCACACCATCTAAAAAGGGTTACATGAGCGATGAGTTGAAAATAAAGTGTTAAATTAGCAAATCTTGTGGATGCCTTCTTCGTATGCCATCAGTTGTTCAGTTTCTGATTTGTTAGCTAACTGCTGGAGGGATCCTTGACACCAGTTTCAGCAAGTCTGGTGAAAACTGCTCACCGATTTCTCATTTGTGCCATCAGCACATGCCACCTGGCTGACTCGAGGCCAGCTGTGTTGAGACCTTTTGAATCTTTTGAGATTCAGCTTTTTAAAAATCTAAAAATAAAAAAAATAAAAATCCATCAAGATGTGGAGTGTAGAAGTTAGGTTGGTGGAAGGTGCCAATGGGGTGTCAAAATTCAGAGGAGCTTGAATTAAAGAAAGTCCAAGTTCTTGATGGTGAAGTGGGGACTAGTTGGAAGAAGGTGCCTGAGGTGTGGGAGTATAGAGGCTGGTTTTGGGGAAAGTGCTGGTTTGATGTGAAGGTTTAAGCTTCATCTATATTTTCGATTTAAGTATCTTTCCTGAAATAATGACATGGTGGCCTCAATCATTGTATGACCAGGCCAAAAGCACAAGAGTGGTGGATCACCGTGTCGAATATTCTTTACCTTGGCGTTGATTACAAATTAGAGGTTCTAAATCATCTTCAGTCCACAGAAATTTCTCCTTTCACCATGTTTACATCGTATGGGCTACTTTTTCAGCTTTTATTTTAATGACTTTCTGCGGCAGAGTTTGTGTTTCATCTTTTAAAAATTAATTAGAAAAGGAGTGGCTCCATTCTTGTGTGGACATGGGCTAAAAGAAGCTCTAAATTATTGCTTGCAAAGTTTCCCCTTGGAGGAAAGGTGCCCGAGGGGGAGGGCACAAAGGGTTGCTGGTGGTAAGTAATGGTTTGGCGGTGAAGGTTAGAGGAGAATCAGTGTTGGAAACAGTATTTTGTTGAATATAATTTTTCCTTAAAACTGGAAAAGGGGTTCAGATAATGGATGAAATGACAACTGTGCCAATTATGTTTAAGCCAGCACCCTGTATGGTGTGCATGCAGCCTCATGTACGAGCCCCCAGTTGATTAAACCAGGTGCGCTGATTAGGAGAAAATTTAGTGTGGAAACTTTGTCAACCATGCGTTTGATTTATTGGCCACAGTTTTATTTGATAATAATGTTTACGTTTGATGACTTTGTGCACGTGTATTACACAATTACGTACAACATACACACAAAGTCACGTGTTGGCATATTGAATGTGGACCTTGCTGGCCTTAATTAACTCTTTTACTGCCAAAGACGTTAAATGACGGTCTGCAAAAACCTACGGAGGAGCGCCAAAGACGTTAAAAGACGTTAAAAGACGTCCACCCATTTTTTTAATTTATTTTTTTTGAAACGTGTAGAGGGAACCCTTCCGCATCTGTGGTGAAAGTTTCCAGCAAGTCTGTTGTGCCTAATGACTATTTTTGGCCCCTAGAGGGCAGCGATGACTCTCTTTTGACAAGATTGGGTGGGCGTCAGTAGAAGACGTGAGGCGGGGCTAGAGTGTTGAGGGGACATTGGCTGAAGAAGCCATAATGGCAGCCGCTTGCAAGCAGCTCACGGTCGAGTCGTTTTTTTCAAAGACATCGACCAACGATAAAGAGCACATTGATGACGACGATGATCATCATCGATGATGATGATGGTGACTCCGAGGTTGACGCCGAAGTTGGAAGCGCTGACGCGGCAGCTATGACGACGTTATAAAGGTTCACGGGCGAGCGATGCTGACACCGGAAAACACGGAGTACAACGCTCAGGCGGACGTTCAATCGGACGACGAAGAGTGCCCCGAGTCCAATGCATATTCATCGGAGGAGTGTGTACAGTCTGCTACTTGCTATTTAATACCCGGTAAAAAAGGCCGTCAAGAAAGTGTAACGTTTGCACGCAAAACAGACAAATGCGAAAGTGAAAGGAAACTGTTGTGCGAGTCCAGCGGCGTCTTCTTGCACGCAGGAGAGCGTTATAAAAAGAAAAACTGTATTTGAAACATCCACATAATTGTAAGTAGTACCACAGTTGCACACATTTGTAAATAGTTTGCGAAATTGTTTTGTCAAATTGTTACACTGTTGAATGGAAATAAACGTATTTTGCAAACTAAAAACACTTTTTCATTGTTGGTGAAAGCGTTTTACAGAAGTAAAGCACTATTTAGGTGTTTGTGGCATCATTCATGGACAAAAAGAAGTGTACAATTCACTAGAGTGCATGAAATAACATTGTTTCACAAAAAGCTCTTTTTCTCCGCTTTTTGTTTCAAAACAGAGAATTTCGGTGAAAGTAACCATTTTCTATTGTTGATTACTGAAGAACGGAATAAGGTAGAAACAACCTTTCATTTGGTAGTATGTGTGTTTCCATAGTCCAAACACAACATTTTCTGTGGACCTTGAAAGATCAGTCAAAATGCTTAAATCGGCTGGCACTGGCGACATCCCGTTTCTGAAAACGTCTGGCAGTCAAAGAGTTAATTGTTGGAAAGGAAATTGAGGCCATAACATTATATTTTAAAGAAGCTCCAAACTCATGCTAGTGGTGCTAGTTAAAGGAAGGTGTGCACGTGTTGGGGCTAAATTACACGAGATACCGCTTTTAAAGGATCTTTAAAAAAATTCTCCTAATCCTTGCTGGTTTGTTGAAGATGCCCGAGGAGTGGAGTTTTGGAGGCTGGTTTAGGAAATATGCCTGCTGGGTAGCAATGCTTAGAGATTGAAGAATCCCCTGGTGGCAGCGGGGTGGGCACTCGGTGCCGGTTGGAGAAAGGTACCTGTGAGGTTAGCAAATCAGGGATGGTCGGGTGTCAAAGGTTAGAGATGATTCAGCCTTGAAATAATCTTTTGAGAATCTCTAAACTTGTTGGATTGTGGATGAGTCCCCTGGACCCAGTTGAGTGGAGTGAAGGCTGGTTGGGGGATGATATTGAGGTTTTTTTTGGGGGGGTCATTGGGACGAAGGTTGGAGGATATTCAGCTTTTCGTGAATCTCCAAATTGTGCTGATCCAGTGGCAGCTGCCACAGCGACTCATAAGAATGGAGGACACGCAGCCATGACGCATTTGCAGCTTAGACGTTTTTTTGGGGAGCCGGCGAGAGCGGGCGGGTTGGGGAGGGGGGGGATTATATTTTTGCTTTATTTGACAAGAAAAGAAGGCGAGTCACAGGGTCAGCGGACAGATTGAGATTCAGGACATCATTTCTGTGGGTGGCGACTCCACAAAAATCGTCTTCCCGGATGGAACATTCAATCACATTCATTACCTACCCTGACCTGGAATTCGTTGCATAATTTAATAAGTTTAGTTTGTTTGTAAGTTAACGTTTTATACTACAGTATGTTCATCAAAGTAACATGCTTTGAACCAGTAACATTAGCCACTATTACCCTTCTAGACTAACATTTTTTTGTCCATAAATCTAGTGTGTCATGAACAGAATCACTAGCAAATGTTAGCTCTATACAGGCTGATGTTTATTCTTGTATGCTAATTATGTTAAAAGAAAACAACCCTGATTGGTAACATTAACAAAGGTTAGCTTTGTATGAATCACGTATGTTAATTGGTGCTGCAGCTATTCCATATTTTTAGAATCAGTATTCTATCAATGATCACATCAATTACTCAAGTAATTGGAAAAACATTGATTTTGCATTATTTAACTCTTTCACTGCCAGACGTTTTCAGAAATGGGATGTTGCCAGTGCCGGCCGATTTAAGCATTTTGACTGATCTTTCAAGGTCCACAGAAAATGTTGTTTGGACTATGGAAAGACACATACTACCAAATGAAAAACTCCAAACTCATCTTTCATCAGAAAAAAAAGTTTGTTTCTACCTTATTCCGTTCTTCAGTAATCAACAATAGAAAATGGTTAGTTTCACCGAAATGCTCTGTTTTGAAACAAAAAGCGGAGAAAAAGAGCTTTTTGTGAAACGATGTTATTTCATGCACTCTAGTGAATTCTACACTTCTTTTTGTCCATGAATGATGCCACAAACACCTAAATAGTGCTTTACTTCTGTAAAACACCACCACCAACAATGAAAAAGTGTTTTTAGATTGCAAAATACGTTTATTTCCATTCAACAGTGTAACAATTTGACAAAACAATTTCGCAAACTATTTACAAATGTGTGCAACTGTGGTACTATTTACAATTATGTGGATGTTTCAAATACAGTTTTTCTTTTTGTAACACTGCCCTGTGTGCAAGGAGACGGAGCAGGATTTGCACAACAGATACGTTTCACTTCGATTGTCCGTTTCGCGTGCAGACGTTACACTTTCTTGACGGCCTTTTTTTCCGGGGAATAGCAAGTAGCAGACTGTACCCACTACTCCGATGAATATGCATTGGACTCGGGGCACTCTTCGTCGTCCGATTGAACGTCCGCCTGAGCGTGCTCGGTTGTGCTCTGCGTTGGTCGATGCTTTTCGTCTTTGAAAAAAACTGCTCGAGCGTGAGCCGCTTGCAACCGGTCGCCATGTTCTCTTCCCTTCCCCAGCCATTGTCCCCTCTAGCTCCGCCTCACGTCTTCTACTGACGCCTACCCAATCTTGTCAAAAGAGAGTCATTGCTGCCATCTAGGGGCCAAAAATAGTCATTAGGCTAACTAAATCTGCTTGAAACTTTCACCACAGCTGGCCAAGGCTTTCCTCCACCCGTTTCAAAAAAAAAAAATTGGATGACGTCTTTTAACGTCATTGGCGGCCATCCATAGGTTTTTACTTGACGTCTTTTAACGTCCATGGCAGTGAAAGAGTTAAGCATAACGTGCATGTTGGTTGGAGGTATTATTTTTATTCATTTGCTCACCATCCTCACGTTCTACTGTCACATCTGTGACTTTTGAGTGTTGATGTTGAGTGTAGCTGTTTCTGTGTGTTGACTTACTTGGTGTGTGTTCAGTGAGCTTATTACGTGTTTTTTTTTCTGAGCATGTGTTCAATAAAGTGGTTTACTGGGGCCTGTGCCTATTTTAGACCACTTGCGGGGTCTTCATATTACTTTCTAATTAGTGATGGCAGGCTGTTAGCTTAGCTTGCATGTCCATAATATGTTACTTTAGTTTCTGTTTTGGCTTCTTTTACAAGTGTGAAATGATCCCAAACTTTGGACATTCTGTCTTTTACGTATTATTTCCTCCTGCCTTGCCAATTTCATGCAGAGTGCTGCTCCCAACCGCAGTAAATTTAGTCAGTATGGAAAAATTATCCCTTTGATGCTTTGGGGAAGATATATTTTTATTTATCAAACTATTTGTGTTATTTGCTTTATGGTCATTAAGCAATTAAGCTTTGCGTGCTAACGCTAACTTTGTAAACTTTGTAGCCTCTTTTTAAAAAATATGTGAATTTATTATTACATTTTATTCAATCAACGCCATTGGGCACACATTCACTTTTGCAACAATGACCTGGCTGCCAACCGCTCAGTAATACAAGACAAAACTAATGCAAGTACAGTACAAATAAGATGTGAAAAAATCTGTACATTGTGACATATACAAGCAAAACACAATCACAAACAACCAGGCAATTAAAGCAATATTTGATTGGTAGTTTCAGTCATGTCTATCTTTGTAAGACACTTTTTGACTTATCTTCATCAATCTAGTAAACCCATCCATCCATCAATCCATCGATCCATCGATCCATTTTCTTAACGGCTTGTCCTTTCAAGGGTCGCGGGGTCTAGTAAACCCAGACTTGTGAAATTAGACAACACTAACTTTGGATGCTAATGCTAGGTCCTGCAAAGGATTGATTTGTGACAAGGTAGTGATTCATGTTGTCAGGCAGCTGTTAATGTAATGAGTCAGGCTGTTCATGTGATCACCCCCAAAGGGGATGTCTCAGAGATTTCTGGCTGATTGATTTCGCCCTTGAACCCGCGTTGACGGTAGCTTGTGTGGTCGCCTTCGAAGGAAGACGAGATGGATCCCAAGATGGATGCTGAAGGCTTTTAGAGGAAGCGTTGGCGTGTAAAAGGCCGCCATTGCTCATGAGGGACGTCGTGATCGCATCACTCCCGCGATGACTCTGCGATCTGGCGCGAGGGGAATTCTCAATGCGTAATTCTCACACCTTCGGTCACTCCTGGAAAGTGAAGCCACACAGAAACTCACTAGTGGATTTACGGCTGATTTAGTGTAAAGTTGGTTAACTAAACACAAACGTCGTCTCAGTAAATTACATGATATAGTCCACTGAATATACGATTCATTTAAATTTTAATATGACTGACTTCAATCATGGCATGATTCGTTTTAATTGAAATAGGGTCCTCTCAAAAACTGTGATACCATTTACACCCATTACAATAATTATCTCCTTTCATGGTTCAATGAAACATGATTCGATATTATTATCTGAAATAACAATACGATAAAATTGAGACCAAAATAATTCCGTTTTCGGTGTATTTCAAATTCCAATGTGACCCGGTTTACTCCAATTATGAGATGGTTCACTCCATTTCAAATACAATACAATTGGATTACAATTCAATGCATTCTAATTATGATACAAGTCACTCCACTTCTGATATAATTCACTTAAATTATGATACAATTCACTCATATTACTATACAATGTACTCCAGATTGTGACAAACCATTCACTCTAAATTGCCATGTAATTTTCTCAATTTACAATAAGATCCAGGCAAACAATGGTACAACCTGATTCACTTAAACTATGACACAATTCACTTGAATTACATTGCGGTTTACTCATATTACGAAACAATTTATGACCATTAAATTATGATTCACTAGAATTGTTATGATTCAATCCAATTATGTTACGATTCACTCTAAATGTGATACCATTCAATACAATTGTTTTGCTAAATTACATGATTCATGCAAGTAGGTCCAGTTTCAGACAAGGTTTAAGTCCAAAATGCTCATTTAAGCTTGCCAAGGTCAAACTTAAAATAGTCGTACATTTCACCAGTTCTCCATGAAACTGAAACTGCGTTTTGCCATGAAGGCCCTAAAAGGTCAGAGAGTTGCGGTTGTATTTTTTCCTCTACTTGCTAAGTCAGCAGTGGTCTGTTTTATTGTTTTATTGAGCCGTTTGGACTGAAGCGGTAGCAATGAAGTCCACTCGGGCGTCTGGAACCTGAAAGTAAGCACAGGCGGAAGCACAGGCGGGACTGCGGCCCTCGCAGCCCGAGTGCAGCTGCCATCGATCGGGGCGTCAAGTGGCTTAGTCCAGTGTCAATAGCGTCACCTTTTCACTCCAAACTGATAACACGAATGCACGCGCGCGCACACGCTCACAGGCTTGTGTACTTACCTTCTGTTCACATCCGTCATTCGTCTTCACTGACCGAATGGGAAACAAAACACTGCTGATACGGGCTGCAGTGACAACAATATGAATCACTACCATTATGACGCACAGCAATTCACTACGTTGGACCAACTCCAATTGCTATGCGATATAATTACCTCATTTACGACACGGTTCACTATAAATTTGATGTCATTCATCCAAAATACGATTCACTGCACTTACTGATAGCATTCACTCAATTAATGATACACAAATTCCAATATGATCTGATTGGATTATATATGCTGCAATGCTAATTAGCATTCTGGCCATAGTGCCACAGATGGACACTTTCATTGGCCGCGCATCAGGCTGGCATAGCTTTCGGTGACTCCTGATGAGAACAAAAGTAGAAGAACAAGGTGACTCGATGTTGTGGCGATAAGCACGAACACTCACTCGATCCCATCGACGCCTCCTCGGGTGCACGAGGGGGCGTCACCCTCCGTTCAATGATGGTGGCGGCCAAGCTCCCCTATACGCGAGTCCTCGAGCGTCTGTTCGCTGTGCGAGCGACCGCTTGACCTCTAAGCGGAGAACACGGCAGCGCGGCGTAAATTCCCAGAGTGTTGATGTTGGCTAATTTGCGGCGTCACAAAAATAAAAGGTCACCTCTGAGCAGCACTTTACGGCTTTATTTCGCTTTTACGGCCAACGCTGCAGATTCACTGCCGCACATTATCAGATGGCGGAGCAACCTCGTCACATAAAGTTCATCACCTTCAACCAGCGGGATGGAAGGAAGGCTGCTCAAGTGCGCTCACTACTCTGCTGGAAGTTTCAACAAGAACATAAAAAGTGCAAGTTAATTAAAAGGTTTTTCCACGTAAACGAGAAACTTTGAAAATTCAGCACTTGGAGAAAGTTTCACTTAGCACCAGGCACGGCCCTGGGCATAGGCGAACTAGGTGGGCAGCATCTAGTGGAGGGGGTGACCAAATTGCAGGGCAAAAAAATACTTTAAAAATATGTTTTCCCCAAAAACATTTACAATGAAAAGGTCCAAGCCCTCAGGTGCTGCATTAAGAAAGCGGCAAAAGGAGGAGGAAAAATGCGCCCAGGGTAAAGGCATGTATGTCAGTCAATCATCCTTGTCTATAAAAATAAACGTGAAAATAGCGTTAGCTTCTTAGCTTGCTTGTAACTTGTTTATTCCACCATTACATCCATGTTACTCACGACTAATAAAGCAGTCAGTCCAGTCCAGATACCGCAAATAGATCTGCATAAATCATTGTTTCACATAACTATTAATTAATTAATTAGTTAATTAATGCAAGATAAGAATTGCGTACTGGTTTAATGGAAAAAATATATATAATAAAGGCATACTTTTTATTTTTATTTTATTTTTAATAAAAAAATGGCTAATTGTCTGTGAAATTTAGTATTTGTTGTGTGGTGTGCTATTAAATATTATATATCTATAATTTATTTATTTATTTATTTTTGCCACGTGCCCAGGCAGGGGGAAGGGGGTCTGGTCATTAATCTGCACTTTCAACTAGGGCACCAAATCACTTAGGGTCCTGCTTAGCACCATGAAATGTAGTCGACATGTCTATCACAAGTAGGCCCACAAAAAAAGTCTGTAGAAGCCATGCCTGAAAAGACATGAGAAGTCATGCCATTTTGGTTTGAAGCTGCCATTTAAGTCTACTTTCTGCCATATTTAGAGGTTCATTGACTGTTTGGTAACTCAGCCCATTAACTCTTTGACTGCCAAAAACGTTAAATAACGTTTAGTAAAATCCTACGGAGGAGCGCCAAAGACGTTAAAAGACGTTCACCAAGTTTTTTTGGGAAACGGGTGGAGGAAAGCCTTGGCCAGCTGTGCTGAAAGTATCAAGCAGATCTAGTTAGTATAATGCCTATTTTTGGCCCCGAGATGGCAGCGATGACTCTCTTTGGACAAGATTGGGTAGGCGTCAGTAGAAGACGTGAGGCGGAGCTAGAGTGTTGAGGGGACAATGGCTGAGGAAGCCATAATGGCGACCGGTTGCAAGCAGCTCACGCTTGAGCATTTTTTTCAAAGACGAAAAGCATCGACCAATGCTAAAGAGCACATTGATGACGACGATGATGATGATGATGGTGACTCCGAGTTTGACGCCGAAGTTGGAAGCGTTGACGCGGCGGCTATGATCACGTCATAAAGCCTCACCGGCTAGCGATGCTAACGCCGGAAAACGCGGAGCACAACCGAGCACTTCTGCTCAGGCGGACGTTCAATCGGACAACGAAGAGTGCCCCGAGTCCAATGCATATTCATCGGAGGAGTGGGTACAGTCTGATCACGGAGAAGACACTGGTTTTGGACTACGATGCCACCATGAATGGAGCGGATAAGATGGATCAACCACCCGGTATAGGAACTGAAGGACAATGAGGAAGCCAGACATAACACCACCGTAACGTCACCGTATCACGATCCTGAGAGTAGACTTGATGGCAACATGGCCAAACACACACTGCAGTATATACTTGCTATTCCCCGGAAAAAAAAGCCAGCAAGAAAGTCTATCGTCTGCACACTAAGGGGCCATCGCAGTAAAACGAATCTGTTGTGCAAATCCTGCTGCGTCCACTTGCATGCAGGGGAGTGTTACAAAAAGAAAAACTGTATTTGAAACATCCACACAACTGTAAATAGTACCACGGTTGCACACATTTGTAAATAGTTTGCCAAATTGTTTTGTCAAATTGTTACCCTGTTGAATGTAAATAAACGTATTTTGCTATCAAAAAACACTTTTTCATTGTTGGTGGTAGTGTTTTACAGAAGTAAAGCACTGTTTAGGTGTTTGTGGCATCATTCATGGAAAAAAAAAAGGTGTCAAATTCACTAGAGTGCATGAAATAATATCGTTTCACAAAAAGCTTGATTTCTCCGTTTTTTGTTTCAAAACAGAGCATTTGGGTGAAACTAACCATTTTCTATTGTTGATTACTGAAAAGCGGAATAAGGTAGAAACAAACTTTTTTTTCTTACTTTGGTAGTATGTGTGTTTCCGTAGTCCAAACACAAAATTTTCTGTGGACCTTGAAAGATCGGTCAAAATGCTTAAATCGGCTGGCACTGACGGCATTCCTTTTCTGAAAACGTCTGGCAGTCAAAGAGTTAAGCCATTTTGGCTTGGCTGCATAAAATTTGGTAGATGTGTCTATCGTGAGTAGACCCACAAAAAAAAGTCAGTAGAAGCCATGCCTGAAAACACACAGGAAGTCTGCCATTTTGGTTTGAGGCTCATTAAGGCTAGTTTTGGTAATTTTCAAGGGTTCAATGAAAGCTAGACCTATTATTTATAGAACCATTTTAATAAAAAAAAACCTTCATTCACCTTGGTGTTTTCCAGCTTCCAGTAAGTTCCCCGCCTCCGATGATCATGGAATCCTTGCCCTTCTCCCCACAACAATTCCGTTGCGTGGTGTGAGGTGGCTTAAATGTTTGTTGCTGACACGGGCGCCGCCTTGTTGACACTGATTTTGGTTATGCGCCGGCTCACAATGAGCCCGGTGTGTTCCTAAATGCCACTGGCCACGTCTTTAGTTGTGAGGATATTAGTCTCCTTGGCAACACGCTTCTTTTTGCCACTTTGTGTGTTTGCTCTCACTGATTAAACGCTCAGCAGACAAAGTGACACCCTGCTGGCTTCATCTCCGAGAAACTCTACTAGCATATGTGCGGAATACTGTTACGGCATCCCATAACAAACAGGATTAAAATGTATGGAAGTCAAATAAAAATGTGATGAAAATGAAAACATTCAGTAAAAACTAAAAATAAGACGTACAGTATAAAACATAACACGAGTAAACGGTTCAGGATTCAGATAAAATGTATTTAAATGAAATCATGAGTGTAGAGGATTCCATTAAAATGTGCAGGATTCAGCTAAAAACCTGACTTCAAGCATATCTGTTGAAAGAAGACCAAAATCCAAAGAGGAAGTCATCTATGTGCACAATGCGAGTTGACCTTGAAGAAGCTTTTTGCCTTCGAGGTGTTTGTTCCTCCGGCGTCCTCGTCAGATTTCAACACCTTGGAGCCGGCGACCATTCATAATTGATTTCACCAAACGTAACAGCTTCAAACAAGCGTCACAAAAGATGAACAACAACAAAGAAGCAAATCAAATAAAAGCATCTGCGGGCGACTTTGCGTGGAGCACACGTGAAAGGCTGTCAATCAAAACTTTTTTGAGTTGAGGCTTAAAATGAAGCCAACGCGACGCTCCTGGCGAGCTCAGCGATACGCCTAAGGGAACGGCAACTAGGAGGAGGCCAGCGTGAATCAAATGTGCAGGATTCAATTAAAAGCATGACAGCTATCAACAAGACATGTCTAACAACATGACGAAAAGGTACAGGATTTCAATAAAAACATGAGGAAAACATGCAAGACAGCTAAGAACATGAACAAATGGCACAGGACTCAAACATCATAAGAGGTTGGACAGGATTGATAGTAAAATTTGACTAAAAGTGACAGAATTTAATTTAAGTCCACCTCTGGAGTAACATCTTGAGGTACTGACAATTCCGATTTTACATCACAAGTCAAAATAGCGATCTTACCCGGTGAAATGACGCTCTCCGCTCATTAAAAAGCATTGGACTTTGGATCCTTGTAATTTGATTCATGAGGATGATTTTGATTTCAAAATGTGATGAAATGTTTGACTCCTATAACAATCTGTCTGGTTTGTACGCTAGTCACAGGCAAAGGCAATATAATATGCCGTTTGTTTTCAGCATGTTAAGGAAGCATTTGCGTTGCGTTGCATAGTGGTAATATCAGAAATGCCCGGTGGTCTGGAATTGTCAATTGTTGGAGAAACAGAGCATATATTGTAAAGTTTGATCAAGTGTTCCCATTTTTGTGTCTCGTCTTGTATTTTCCAAAATAATTCATTAATTTTTACACTCGTCGCGTGTTTGGGGCGGATGTGACGTCACATTATTAAAAGGCCGTCACTCATCAGTTACATCAATTAGTTACTGTTGAGTGAGACACCAGATTGCTTCTTCTCAACTCGATTATCTATCTATTATTATTTAAACGGAAAGGATATCACCTGACCCGGATTCCGGCTTCCAAACGGCAGGAGATACTTACATGCACTACAGCACCTCCTCCTGTCTCAGTTTTTCTTGATAAACCACACATATTTTTTCTTCTGAGCACTACACGCACACTTAAAGTAAAAACACGACAAAGGGTTTTGAGAAAAAAAAGTAGGCATGGGCAAATCCAACACAGGCCTTATTTTTAGGAATAAGGTACTCATGGAGGCTGTCGATACCATCCACGATACTTAAGACAAGAAAATCTGACATTAAGTGAGTCCTCCTTGCCAGTTATTGACGCTGAACTGCAGAAGTTTGACACATCGGTGAATCATCATCTGCGTTGGAAAGAAAGATTTTTTACCTAATGTTTTGTCATTGTGTTCAATGAAATTGAATGTGTCAAAATTACTAGAGGTATCAGTACTTGGTATCAGTGAGTACTCAACAAATGAATACTCGTACTGGTATTGATATGAAAAAAAGTGGTATCAAACATCCCTAAAAAGTAAGGCTAGAAAGTTACAAGATTCAATTATATGACAACTAGAAATAAGATTCTATGTAAAATATGACTACAGTTACAGCATGTAAGCAAAAACCTGGCTAGTAGGTCTGGTTTCCAATAAAAAAATGTTTATAAATGTTAAACAGGATTTAAATAAAATCATGATTAGAACATACACAATTGAAATAAGAACATGACTAAAAGCTACTCTGTAAGAGTTAATTTACATTTTGACAAAAATGTACAGTACTAAAAAAAAGCATGACAAAGTTGTACAGGATTCAAATGAAAACACGAGTTCAAGGATTGAAACAAAATATGGCAAAAAAAAAGTTCAGCGTTCAAATATGAACATGACTAAAACACAATTCAAATAAAAATCTGACTATAAGGTGCAGGATTCTGTTAAAAATGTGCCTAAACGTACAGGATTCAAATAAAAACATGACTATATTGTTCAGGATTTTAAAAAAAACAACAACCTAAAAATACTCAAGATTCAAATAAAAATGAGTAAAACACAGGACACAAAACAGGATTAAATATACAGGATTCAAAAAACACCCCCTGAACCCCCCATTATGAACCCCCAACCCACAATGGTATCATCCCCCTTTTGTCTATAATGCAATTAGGTTGGTGATGAAAGATAGCAACGGGGTTAAGGAGGTGACGCTGATCCTCAAAGCATTCGCCACTAATTTAATTTTGCTTCACACTCTCGTTGGCACTCAGTTGAGGCTCATTCTCTCAGTTACTGCGGACACCCTTACGCCCAACGTCGACGATAGTCACAACACAAAACCCACAAACGCCACGGCGGGTGCGGGTCTTGGCCGGACAAATTCAAAGTTGATCTTATGCAGCATCAAAATGATGGGAACACCTCCGTGTTCAAGTTAAGATTTCAAATCAGGGCTAGCATTTCAAGTCAAGGTTAGTGTTTCAGACAGGAGCGAGGTTCAAATGTGGATTAGGCTTTCAAATTGGGCTTTCCAGACAGACTTGGGGTATCAAGTTAGGGTTTCAAGACATAGGTAGGGTTCAAATAGTTAGGCTTTAAGTCAAGGTTTCAAAGTAGGGTTGCGTGTTAGACTTTGAGTAGTGCTTTAATGATAGTTTCAAGGTAAATGGTTTGGGATGGCTCATGGTTTGGGATTTCAAAGAAGTGTTAGGGTTTCAAACAAGCAATACAAGTAGTGGCTTTCCAATAAGGATTTGGGTATTAAATTGGGGTTTCAAGACAGAGTTAGTGATTCAAACAATGATTAGGCTTTCAAATTACGGTTATAAGCAATGAGTAGGGCTTCAAAGTATGGTTAGGGTTTTTATGGTGGGGTTTAGGGTTTGAAACTATGCTTTCAAGCCATTGTACAGGTTTCTAAAAAGGCTTAGAGTTTTTAAGTATGGTTTGAAATCAGGGTCAGGGTTTTAAGGTAGAGCTTCAAATCAGGGTTACAAGTTTCTATCAAGCATTCAGATGTCAAATTAGGGTTTCAAGTGATGGCTCGGTCTACAACAACAGGTTTGGGTTTTAAGGTAGGTTTTCAAATCAGGATAGGGTTTCGAACAAGCAGAATGGTAAAACTATTGTGTTCAAATTAGGGTTTCAAACCATGGTTTGGGTTTCAAAGAAGGGTTAATGTTTTGAAGTCGGGTTTGGAATCAGATTCAAGTTGTCAAAAGTAAGGTTTCAAACCAATGTCAGAGTTTCAAAACAGGGTTTGGCGTTCAAACATGGATTAAGGTCTAAATTCGCTGTTTCAAGCCAAGATTGGCATTTCAAGCAAGGGTTAATGTTTTGAAATAGGGTAAAAATCAGGGTTCAGATTTCAATGGGGGATGATAAAGGTCACTAACATACTTCCCATGCTCTACCAGACCAAACACGAACAGCCAATCAATGAGAAGCAAATTGAATCTATTAAAGACTAAGAGTGCTTTAACCCCCCCTACCAGAGTCAATTTTGGGGTGAGGGGGTGTTGATGGGGAGGTGCAGCCTCATTAAGGCTGACAGCAAGAAGCTAATGTGTGCACGCTACATAGGTGGCTTTGATGTAGCATGGATGCTAACGAGCTGCATTAGCATAAAGGCAGGGATAGAATAATAAATTGAAGAGTGTTGGGGTGGATAGCGGTGTTTTGTGTGAGTGTGTGTGTGTGTGTGTGTGTATATGTGGGGGGGTTGTCGTGTGCGTACCAAAACAGCAGTGGATACCAAAACCATTAACTGTAATGCTTCAACTACTTCAAATATTGGCAGAAATTTGCAGTTATATGAAACTGGAGCCTTATGGCTTCTTCGTTTAGTTACATATACATTGCGTAATGCGTTTGTTTTTTTCTGTTGTACCTATGGTAAAAAAACTGCTTTTTATATAGCGCTTTATCTAGTTTCAGACAAATTAGGGTTTCAAGCCAAAGTAAAGTTTTTCAACAAATGTTAAAGTGTTAAGTTAAAGCCCTCCTAATTAAGTTTTCAACCTTCA
Organism: Vanacampus margaritifer; assembly: GCF_051991255.1. NCBI lineage: Eukaryota > Metazoa > Chordata > Actinopteri > Syngnathiformes > Syngnathidae > Vanacampus > Vanacampus margaritifer. Next base: position 25,330,236 of record NC_135433.1, read on the forward strand.
ATTTATGTTTCTATAATTCTATTGATGAAACACTGATTAACAGCTATATTAATGAAACTTTTGTCATGGCCTAAGGGGGTCTGTATCATTTTTACTTGCACTAAACAACTTTGAGGAGGATGCAGGGGACACTGTGTCGGATTTGCCTGATGTGGAGACAATCGACATCACAAACTACCTCGTCTTCCAGACATCGTACTATACCGCTAGCCAAATGAAGGCGTATAAAAGTCTGAAGGCTTACAACTATTTCGTGTATGGTTGGGTCAACGAACTTGGATCAAAACGATATGGCCTTAGAGGTATTGTGTCAGACTGGATTAAGAGCTATTTACATAAGAGACAACAGTATGTGAAGCTCGGTGATTCATCTTCATCCTACTTGGATAATGTATGTGGTGTGCCCCAAGGGTCTGTTTTGGGCCCTAAATTGTTTATTTTGTATATCAATGACATTTGTAAGGTATTGGATGTTCTGAAACTGGTTTTGTTTGCGGATGACACCAATATTTAAATGAGTTATTGAATGAAATCACTGAAGGAATGGAAAAAATAAAATCTAGTTTGACGGAAACAAACTATCATTAAATTTACATAAAACAAATTTAATGTTGTTTGGGAATTGCAGAACAAATGTACAAATACAAAGAAATATTGAGCGGGTCCTGGTTGACAAGGTTCAAGAAAATTAATTTGTGGGTGTCATAATAGATGAGAAAATTAGTTGGAAGCCACACATTAAAGACATACATATCAAATGATCAAAAAGCATTGCAGTATTGAATAAAGTCAATTTTGTACTGTTCCATAATTCTGCCAAATTGGGATAATAATTACACAAGTTCAATCAGTTCATTAATAACAAATAACATTAACAAAAAGGGCAATAAGAATCATGCATAATTATGGTTGGGTATCTGGATCATAAAAACTCACTATTTTTACAGTCAAACAATCAGTGGTACTTTAACTTTAACTTAAAGTTTGTTGATATAGTGAGTTTTCAAGGGTTATGTATAAAGTAAAAAATAATATGTTACCTCAAAATATAAAAAAAAAAAGAAAGAGAGAAAGATGGGGGTTTCAAATTAAGAGGCAAATTAACATAATTCGAACAAACAGGAGAAGGTTCTGTATATCATTCTGTAGGGTGAAATAATGGAACAGTCTATGTGAGAACTTAAAACAATGTAAAAATATAAATCAATTTAAAACTAAATATAAAAGTTACGTATTTACGAGATACCGAAGGGATGGGAGAGGGGGGTCGGGGGCGCGGGGTTTGCGTTGGGGTAGACAATCACTAAGTGTTGCTGATTTGTTGACTACATGTTTATGTTTACTATGGTTCGTGTCTTGTGTTTTGTTATTGGTGGCTTTTTGAATCTAGGTTGTACTTTACTATCTTTTCTGTGGATTTATAATGATGACCCCTCTGAGTATTTACAGTATTTTATATTATTATTATGGAGTGGTTTATTATTAGTTATTTTTGTTATCCTCAGCAATATATATATATTTTTTAAATTTATTTACCATTGATGTAAACTAAGAAAATATGGAGAAGGGAGGGGACTTGCGACTTCTCCCCACATCCTTTTGAACATGGAAAATTGTTGTTAGGTGCGCTTTGTTGAATTTTGCTTGTTTTGTAGCTATTTTATTTCATTTTGTTGTTGTATGTTTATTACTGTTATTGTTTTTGCTTTGTTTTTATTCTTTTTCATGTTCGAATAAATTCAAAGGAAGCACTAAATTACTGCCGTCTTGTTTTTGCTCGGTGAGTAAATGTGATTCGGAATAATTTTCATTTCATTTCAACTCAAATGTACACAAACGTACCACTGGCGTCAGGCAACAAGCTAGCTGGCTAACTGTTACGACCAGAGGCGTAGCTTGCCAGTAGGCAAACCAGGCAATTGCTTGGGGCCCCCTAGTCAGAGGGGCCCCCAGAGGGCCAACAGATTTCACACAAACCGCATATTTTATTCTTTCACATTAAGAGTGCCAAGGTGCAAGAAAAGAAAAAAAGAAAAAAAAAGAGTGCCAAGGTGCAATGACAGTTGACCGTCTCAAATTCCCTAAAGGGCCCCCGCGAGCCAAACTCGCCCCTCGCCCACTTGTTGCTCATTAGAGACACATGCAGCTTGCGTGCGCTAGTGTAAACAAATAGGGCGACAGCAGATTCTCCGACAAGACTAACAGGATGAAGAGGAGCTATCAATCTGGGAGTGAAAAACGAAAGAAAAAAGAGGGAGAAGAGAAAGGAAAACAAGACAATGGTGACTGTAATCAATGCCTTGGTCAGACTACAAGAAAATAGCCCGATTTTGGCTCGACCGACGGACAAATGGGGCATGTCGTGAACGATTTTGAGTTGTCTTGACGTAGCGTCGTCCGTGTAGTGTGACACGTTCAACAATTGGTCGTCTGTTGTCTGTGACGATTCACGACCATCACGACGAAAGTCTAGCATGTCAGAATTTTTGCTCGTCTTGTCGCACAATGTGACAAACCTACGTCGTCGTCCTTTTGGTTCCGCAGCATTGACCAATAGCGAGAGGGAGCAAAATGTCAATCACACACTGGCCAGCACGTTCAAGCTCCTTTTTTATTTATTTTGTATTTTTTTATTTAATATATTTGTTTCTCCCCTGGATATCTCATGGGACTTGGCAGGACACGTGAACCCGAAAAACAAAACAAAAAACGCTGCGGCGCTGCTGCTTGAGATTGTGCACATTTGTTACCATTTAATATAAGCAACACATACTCTAATAATATCAAAAGTCACATAAATTTTTATTTTATGGACAGGAGCCATGCACCTCCCAACATTGCCATCGTCAGGCAACGGCGGAGACAAGAGAGAGGAGAAACGGCGGCGTGTAGAGTAGCCTACAAAAAAAATATTCTGACTGTCGTTCTAATATTTTTTTTAAAGTATGATTTGGGCATAAGTACGGCTGGGAACATCTTTGGGAAAGACCTATACAGTATCTTTTTAAAGAAGTCGGGCCGGGCTTTTCTTCCCCTCGAAGGGTGTATCAAATGCACTGTACTAAAACAAGTCAAATACAGATAAATATTTAAGCAGTATAAATTACACAAATTATACAAACACAATACAATATTTCAGTGTTTGATAACTACCGAGCAGGGAGCGAGAGCAATGCGCTCATGTTTATGCAGAATGGCACGGCTGTACTTGTCCCGCTTGCTCCATTCATACAAACGCACCCTTCCTGCCGCTTTTCTTGTTCCGCCTCCCCGACAACCAGTGCCGACGCGGTGCTCTTGGCATTACGGCACGCGATGATCGATGATTTGTTTGGAGAATTTTTTGGGGTTAATTTGGTTTAAATGCACTTTAGTTTTCACTCGTTAGTGTTGATATGTTTTTGTGAATTTGTCCTATAGAATTAAGTTGGTCATTTTGTTTGATTTGTAGTCATACATCCCTCTTGTGTTCATTTAGGTTGGTCCACCCCTATTTAAGCCACCTGAGTTGTTTGTCTGAAGGTCAGTCCAGTTTAATTTATTTTATGTTATATTTACCTCTTTTAAATTAGGCCCAAAACTTTAGCTACTAGTTGATGTTGGAATTTTTTGTTAAATATTTTTGATCTGATTTGATTAAATTGAATCTTTTTTTGAAGTGCCTGTGTCCTTGTCCATGTTTGGTCCACTACAGTACTTAACAAAAAAAAAAGTGAAATAACTGAAAACATGTTTTATATGATCGATTCTTCAAAATAGCCATCCTTTGCTCTGGTTACTTTTTGAGCAAGCTTACAGCTGAAAAACGGGGGGGAAATTACTATCTTTTGAAGCTCATCCAGAGAATGCCAAGAATGTGCAAAAAAGTTATCAGCGAAAAGGGTAACTATTTAGTTATGTATTTATTGTATTATTTTCACTTTTTTTGTTAAGTACATAACTCCACATGTGTCCGATAGTTTTGATGCCTTCAGTGAGAACCTACAATGTACATAGTAATGAAAATAAAGCATAGTATTAAATGAGAAGGTGTGTCCAAACTTTTGGCCTGTGCTGTATTCTATTTTTGGTTCCAAATTTTGTTTGTTCAAATAAATGTAGGCCCCTGTGTGCAGTTTACTATTGTATTAATGTTTTGATTTTGTTTGTACAAGTTATTTGAATGGAGCACAATTCATGTTGATTCTTTAAGATGCAGATGTGCCAATTTTAAAATTTAACAACATGCATCTGACGAATGGTTGTCTGTTGTGCCCCGTGCCAACCCCCTCCCACACCCCATCTGCCAGGGCCCCCAATCCCTTCTTGCTTGGGGCCCCTGGGCACCCTTGCTACGTCACTGGTTACGACTGGTCTTAAACGACTTAAACGGTCAAACAGAGACTCATCAGTCATGTATCTACATTCTGTAATTATGTAGACATCTTGTGAATGAACCAATGCTTAAGTGTAAGTATATATTTCCATCAGTATGTTGTGGCCTTCCTGAAAGAAGGACCTCAATTTAAGAACCACTCGTCGTGATAGCTACCGTAGCTAGCATTACTAAAAACAAAGACACAGCCACCTAGCATGGAAACACAAGCTGTAGAACAAACTACACATAGTAATATCATGGTTAGCTATGTTTCCAGTAATATCGCAAACCGGCTTGTTCAGAGTTTTATTCAGCTATGCAAGTAGTTTCATTACTGTAACCTTACCTTTTACAAAGTGATCACAGCATATACTGTACAACCGTTTTTAATCCAGGTCTGCCGTCTTCTTAGGGTAATTATTTAAAATTTTCGACTTTATGGGTTACTACTTTCGGGACGCGAAATTAGCTTTTATTTTTTTCTTTCGATTAGACCGGTTGGTACAGCCATAAACAGCACAAAACTTCGGCATTTTCTCAGCTTTTTCCTATATGGACAAATTACTTCCTGCCCCCCATCTGTGGGGTTGGGCCGCATGAAACCCACCTATTCTTGCCCAAGAAAAATAAATAAATATCACACTGATGTAGATTCCTCATAAACTGACATTTGCTATTTTAGGTTTTTAACTGTAAGACCATTTGAGCTATTCAGAAGCTTGAATAAAGTCTCATAAGGAAAAAGCGGATTAACACTGTGCACTTGAACTGCATTAACACAGAAAAGTTTAATCTATACACATTCGAAAGAAAGGGTGATGTCATACTTCAGGTGTGATAGCTTAAGGTTTAGGGGAGGGGGTTGCATGGTGGTCTCTCCATGAGTAATTATCCCTAATTAACGGCACTGATGAACGTTGCTGGAAGAGAGGCGATTGATGGAGTCGGCTGGCCGGCCTCCTCATGAGATGCATCGTTGCAAACACACACGTGCTGTGAATAACAAATAACATCGACACATTCAGAAAAGTGGAAACAGGAAGCAAAATGGAAGTAAAGTACAAGTAAACAAGGAAACTGGAAGTAAATTGGACGAAGAAGCAAAGTAGAAGTAAACAGGAAGTGAAGTGGAAGTAAACAGGAAGTAAAGTGGAAATAAATGGGATGTCAAGGTCAAGCAACCAGGAAACGGAATTCCAGACATATCAAGTTTCAGACACACAATTCCTGGCCCTAACCTTTTATTTGACATCCTCACTCTCGTCTTGAGATGTTACATTAAAACCATAACTAGGATTTGAAACCTAACTTTAAACCTGTAATATGGCTTTCATTTAAACCCAAATTTAAAACTTTCTCTGCTTCATATCTGGGTTGCGTGGAGTCCCCTGTAAACTGCTTTCAGAATTCAGATAAAAGCCTTTTTTTGGCCTTGTCATTAGTTTGTGTTGAGGCGAAATGGGTCATAAAAGCGGCAGGTCAGCTCGCTGTGAAGCTTCTGGAATGTGTCGCGCATCGCTCATTAGCCAATCGCCGCTAATAGCCACTTACTGTAGATAGCATCCGTTGCAAATTGTCACTTCTATCGATTTGGCCAATCACATGGCACCTTAATTGTGTCACATTCTTGCAAGCGTCAACAGTCCGCCACGCAATCAGCTCATTTCATCAATGTACACAATTGAACCTATTTAACATATTGATATGCACTTAGGTTGCTAATGTACGTGACCTTTATACTTCGAGTGAAGGGAGCTCCTCTTCACATCCGCCGTCGTTATTTATCAGCTGACATTTAGCCGGGGCCCCGATGGCGGCGGCGGTAGTGGCGGTTGCGGGCGGTGGAGGAGCGAGGGTGGCAACTCTCCACTTTAATTAAAGGTTCAACCTCTTCACTGGATGACAAATTGACTTCTTTGTGCTTGGGGAAAGTGCCGCAACGCGCAAAGTCCTGCCGGCTCCTTGCTAACGGGCAGCTAGCGTGGAGCTGAAGGGCGGAATGGATTTAATAGAATAAGAATAATGTACTAATAATGATGACAATGATAATGCACTTTAAAAGCCCAAAAGTACACACAGGAAATACAAATTTCCTATACCTGCTCATCATGCAGACTTTTTTGAAAGACTATGCATGATAAACATGCCTACAAAGTTTAATCTTGATAAGTGACACGCATTTCTTCGTCGGCGTATTAGGGCCACAGATAAATAGATTTTATTTCAGGGTGTGTTTGCTAATATTCTGAGAAAAAAGGAAAAAAGTGGCAGATTAGTGACTTAATAAAGTGGCAAATTTTTGACTTTATAAAAAGAAAAAAACTCAGAAACTTACAACAAAAACACATAGCGTAGCTATAGTCTAATGTGAGGATGCATTGGTGGTTAATGGGACAGTGTTTATAAAATGAAAAGGCAGGATGGTTAAAGTTTAAAGGTTAAAGTACCACTAATTGTCACACCCAACTAAGTGGGGCGAAATTCGTTCTCCGCAGTTGACCCATTCCAAGGGAGCGGAGCAGTAGGGATTGCGCTCGGGTATCATTTGGTGTTCTAAACCTCCAATTCCAACCCTTAATCCTAAGTGTCAACTAGCAGAGACAGATTTATTCTTAATTTAAACTTCACTCATCATACATGGTAGCTAGAGTGACAACACACACGAAAAATATATATATATATATGAATGTGTAAATAATAATTCTGGAAAGATAAATGTACAAGTAAATATACATTTTAATATATTAACTTAAATGCTTGATCCTAAGGGTGTGGACCTTCGCAAACGAGGTGTCTTTGTCGTTGGTAGTACCCAACGCTTCAAAGTGTGAATGATATGATTAATCTCTGCTAAAGCAATTACTATTTGAATTACTTATTGCTTATTACAATTACTTATTTGAAAACCCAACCAAAAAGTATTGGCACAAACATCCGAGTTGTACGCTATATGTATTTCTCGTAAATTTCAGGTTTTTTTTCTCCTCGCAAATCTGCCACTTTATAAAGTCCCAAATTTACCAATTTATAAAGTCACGAATTTGAGATTTTTCCCCCTCAGAATATTGCCCACACCCTCTAATATATATATATATATATATTTATAGGTGGCCCTAATACGCTGTCGTGCATTTCAGAGGCTGAATTAACAAAAGAAAAAAAATCTGAGGGATGCTTACTAAGCCAGTTTTGTTTGTTTGTTTGCTTTACTGTAAATTGATGTTTGAACTCAAAATGGCTGACTTCTTTATCGTTTTGGGACTAGTCATGTCATGGTAGACATGTTTAGTAATTCCTTTGTGGCTAAATGAAACAGGCTTTGGGAGCCGAATTTCCCAAAAATCTGGGGGTGTTTTAATTGTAAAATGGCTGGTTTAAACAAAAGTATCTAGCTTCTGGTGCCTTATTGGTCACTGTATCTTGAGACTTTTTTGTGTGTCTACCAAATTTCATGTTGCTAAGTGTTAGAAAGGTTCCAAATATTAATGGTCATTATTATTATATTTGTCTATTTTCTTGTTAAGAGTTTAGAGTGACGTCATTATATTTACCTCTCGTGATGAGCGCATTGCATTCTGGGTGCTTATGCAGTTGGACGCCACCATGACAAGATGTGTTGCGGGATGTGGGGTTCGTGTGCGTCTTTGACCAAAAGTAAGTACACTAAATAGTGTTTTAGTTTACTTTCTATCGTGTTTATTTGTCGCACTACCGTGTGTTTTGCCGTTGTGTGCCTTATTAAGCTCCGACGCCGATTTGATTGACAGCTCGTTGAGTACCTCGTTGAAGTTCACTACGTAGCTAATTAATTGTCTTAAACACCGTTTAACTACATAAATGTGTTCTCTTCTGTATGTAAGGTATTGGTAGAGAAGTGCACTAAAGTATAGTGTGCTTATTTGCACGTTTTGTCCATCTTTGCACGTCATGTCTGTTGTCAGTTTGGGACATTATGCTCTCAATGGGTGCCGCCATTACGCGACGCCCACGGCCGTAGCCGGCCACAATTAATGTTCAGTGATGTAATTTCGTCACGTGCATCATACTTTGAGTAATTAGCCCATGTTTAGCATGTTGTATAACTTGTGTGTGTGCGTGCATGCACGTGTGTGCTTATAGCATTCATGTGCACATCTCAGATAATGTTGTTCATGTCAATTAGTAATGTTGCAGCCAGTTATTATTTAGCCAAGTAATGTGTGCTATTAAGTAATTAAGTATTTGTGTTGTATTAGGAGTCAAGTATTCACACTCATACGCTGTATTGTTTTTCCGTTTATTACAGAACCACACATTTAACCACACACACACAGAAGCTTTAGTCACGCTTTTCACATGCACACACACATAGTTGATCAGAACATACATACACAGGACTTCACGATTAAAAGCACCCACAGTTAGCCACATTGCCAGCATCATAGCAGCCAATACCTTTATGCCTTTACCCTAAAGTGCACCACTGTAATCGCCTGTTGATGATGTTCCTACAACTGGATTAAAGCTGCCAAACCTCATCTTCGCTCCACTGTGCCTTGTGTTCTGACCGACACCCCGAGGGCGAAAAGAAAATATCCCAATTTAATCAAACCTCTACAGTCCAAACCAAGCCTCTCCAACACTAAGTGAAACATGCTTCAGGGGCTGAATTGCGAGAAAATTCAGGTGGCATTAAAGGCCTAGATACACCAATCAGACGTAAACATTGCATACCGGTGGTTACGTTTTCTCTCACGATGTCCTCCCACGTGAATAAAACCCTCCGACTTTTTGCACAGTACCGTATATAAAAGTAAATCCTACCTGCTATATCCAGTCGCATCCCCATGTCATGTTTGGCTTTCATACCTTTTTCGACAAACATTTTAACGGTAATATTATACAATGTCGGTCTCTCTTGAACCAAAGAGACAAAGTCATCTTCCCCTTCGTCCCCTGCTCGTGCCCGAACCTATGGATGTACTCTGTTGTGGCGTAACATGGACCCTGTTGTCTCCTGGCTGCTACCGAGCCTCGGCTCATCCGAAAAGATTCGGCCGTGCTGCCTTCCGCGTTTTTGACGCGGTGCCGAACTCCAGCTTCTGAAGGAGCTTTCTTGAGACCGCCGGATGGAAGAGCCTTGCACCTCTGCTGCTCCCACAAGGATCGCACTGTTAAATGCGCGGTCATTGACAAACAAAATGTTTACTTTGAGGGAGTTTTTCTTTCCCAACAACTTGGATTTCCTCTGCCTGACGGAGAGTGAGTGAGTCCACCGCTATGATTGAATTACTAGCGCCTGGCTGTGCTTACTTGGACGCTCCGAGGATGTCGGGCCGAGGTGGAGGAACGGCGACTATTTTAAAAAACAAATTTAAACGTATACGATGACTATTTACCACATCGATAAACAGCTTTGAAACAACTTTCTTTAAAGTCGGCCAAACTGTCACTGTGCTGTGTCATTTACCGACCTCCAAAATACAATCAGGACTTTTTAAATGACTTTGCAAATCTTCTTTCCGAAATCATGCTGAAATATGATCATATCCTCTTTATGGGGTACTGTTTATACGCGTTGTCACTCGCTCTTCTTGTCCCATGCGCTGTAGCCAGTCACAGTAATCAAATTCCCCAATGCCGATTCAACATGTCGAATTTGACGGAAACGCCCCCCCGACATATTATAACTCGATCTAACTTCACAACAGTAATTTATACACTGATCAGAGGGCGCATGCCGTCGGCCCAACGCTGTCCAACTCCCAACGTTGGATTGGTGTATTTAGGACTTAACACACATGACTTGACTTGACTATGACAACCTTCATTGGTAATTTCAAACCAAAATGGCAGACTTTGTATTTTCAAGCATGGCTTCTTCATACTTTTTTTGTGTCTAGACATGACATTTCATATGTTTAGGTAATTCAAGGGTTACCATGGTAATTTTTGAGGCCTTAAAAAGGCTGCTTCAAAGCAAATTTCAAACTTCAAGTGTCTTTTCAGCCATGGTTTCTTGTGACTTTTTTTGTGCATCTACATGTGAATGATGTGTCCACTAAATTTCATGCTGTTAAGCTAAAATGGTTTGGGGGCTGAAATAAATAATAAAATAAATAAATCTAATGGTGCTCATTTTGAATTTTGGGGAATCACTAACACTACGCTCGTGTTGCGTTCTCCGCCTGGCAAACCTACCTAACACGTACGACATTATTATTGGTGGATGCAGATCAAATGAAGTAACGCTCTAAATGTTTTGTTATTTTGGTTGTGTGATGACAATGGAAGTTCCCACCGTCTCTGGACTTGGCCTCCGGGAAGCTTTTGTCCTGCTGTGAACGATTGGGAAGGAAGAACATTTAATTGCCCTGTTTGCAAACTAATTAAAGGGCTCCATTCCGCCCCGTGGAGGCGCTCGTCTCTAAGAAAGCCAGGGACATCATTAACGAGCGGCCTTGATAACCCTTCAAAGCAGGATGTGTAGTGTGTGTGCAATGATACACACACACATGTGCGCGCGCACACGTACACGTGTGTGTGTGTTACGAGCAGATGCCAAGTGTTTTCAGTCCATCGCCCACGGCATCCTACCTCCGCGTCCTAATCAAAGAGTTGCGCTGTCTTTCCGAAGGCTTCAAAGGCGTTCGTCTCCACCTCGTCTCTCAGTAGGTGGCGCCGCGTTTCTATTGTCTTCACTTCACAGTCATTTGTCTTATTAGGGGAAACACGCCAGGCCTGCTTACAGTGCGTTAACCCTGCTTCTTCTCCCTCCCTTTTATTACCCAGACTTTGCTTCGATGCTTTCGTTTGGGGAAAAAAAAGAAAAAAAAAGGAGTTGTCGTTCTTTATTGTCGTGAATGCATTCCAGATCTTGTTTGTCTACTGTGTTAGGATTCAGTTTTAGAGCATTTTGACTTTCAAGATGTACAGAACATTGTTCCTTCACAATAAAGGCAGAAGACCAAAATATAGTGTAAGATGGCCCTCTTTTCACCAAGACAAAATGTTGTTGTTTTTTTCTAGCTTTTTCTATTTTAGTGAGCAGCAGAGCAGTAGAACACTGATTGGTTTCTACACCGGGTCCTGACCAAATGTGGAGAAAGTTGTTTTCCTGTGAAAGAAACTCCAAACATGCTAAGCAGAAGAGCGACTCTGACGCTAAGTTTTTTGGTTTTGTGAGTGATATGGGACAATATGACATTTACCCCCCAATCCAATTTTTCCCAATCCTGGTTCTTCGAGGGCCAGAGTCCTACAGGTTTAGATATTTCCATACTCCAAAAACACACCTGATTCATTTAATGAGCCGAACAGCAAGCTCTGCAGAAACCTGATAACGATCCTAATTTAGATGTGTTGGAGGAACATATCAAATCTGCAGACTACAGTACTCGAGGACCAGGATTGGAGAAGCCTGCCTTAATTTTTGTCTTAACCTCAAAAGATACGATGATCCCAAATCCAAAGCGATGCAACGCAAATTTTCATGGCTTGAACGTGTAGGGGTGTGTAGGCATAAGAAAATTGGTAGACCAAATAGCATCTGTATTTCAGCAGGGCATGGCTTTATCAGACAGGCCCACAGCATTTGAGAGCAGAGACACTGTCTTAATTTGTTGACATTTTAGTTTTCTAAACAGTGTTTTGTGATATTTTTTTTTTAATTAATTTTTAATTTTTTTTTTATTGATACGCAGGCGTCAGAATCTATATTGCACATTCATTTGTAAATACTGTAGGCAGTTAACCACTAGTTGCTTGCAGGGCTGTGCTGCTGCAGCCTCTGAAGTTAAATGGTTCAATTAAGTAAGTGCACTGCAAGTTTGCACTGCACTTAACTGCAAAGCAGTAGCAGGAGGAGAGAGTGGGGGGAGCCGAGAAAAGGGATACTGGTGCCTTGCAGACAGTTTACTTAAAAAAAAAAAAAAGTGTACACGTGTAGGTGTCCCACGAATTCAAGTCTGTTCTAAAAATAGCTCACCAGTGATTGGACACTGTCTTGCTAAGAAAAATAATAACAGAGGAAGACTATCAACATTTATTTATTTATTTCAACTTAACTCCACAAATATTTCAAATAAGCACATTTTAGAGCTGTGATTTTAATACTATGATATTTTTACTTATATTGGCCCATGCCTATTTGTAAAGTTTCCTGGTGTGTCTGTGAAAGTGGCACCTTGCTCTGCAATGCACGCACATTTAGACCACGCATGCCACTAGGTGGCAAACCTGAAGAGCTGCTAACAAAAACATTTTTGCCATCCAGCGTAATAAACATAATTTAGATATACATATGGCTCTTATAATAAAAATGCATGTAAAGCAATTAAAATGTCAAGATATGTATCGCCTGAAAGACCAAGTATTGGGATACATATGTATCGCGATATGTATCGTATCGTGACCCCTGTATCGTGAGGTTGTTGGCAATACCCAGCCCTAATGTTTGTATGCATTGGTATTATGTATAATGTTCTCTGCTGGCCAAGGCAAACTGAAATAATCATGATTCACCATCTGTTTAATTCCTTTATGTTCTATTTAAACATGGTACTACTGTATATTTTTGTAAAGTACTACCGTACAAATACAGAACAAGATACTACAGTAGGGCTGGGCAATATGGCAAAACATTTTTTAATTGCCTAGCCCTATACTACAGAGTGCTATTTCCATATTAAAACATGTTAGTGATTTTTATTCTGTAATTCTTTTGGTGGGGAAGCTGTAATGCACTGGTTGCATTCATTAATTCGATTGGGTATGTTGAGATATTTTGAGTTCCGAGTGCAGTCAGAGATCGAATGAAACTCAATTCAAAGCACCGCTGTACTTGCATAACAGACAAAATTGGTTCTTTATTACTTTGCAGCAGTGTTAAACACCAAGTATGACTCTTAATCTAAAAAGTTTTGCACACACCCTATAATTTCGTTGCAGATGTACTAAATATGGCTTTTGCAATCGATCATCTTGGTGTTTGGAGCTGATTTGGGCTTGCACCGAACGGCCCGAGGGCGCGTTGTGTTCAACTAATGAAAGCGTTGCTCAGGTTGGCCTGTCAGTCCGCATCAAGCTCCCTCCTCATCCTCATCCTCCTAACAAATGCTCATCCTCCTAACAAATGCTACACTGGAGCATCTGTTTTTATTTTTTCCCCTCCGTCTCCTCGCCGTGTTTGGTCCCAATATTTTCACTCGTCGATGCTGACGGCTGTTATTTGGCCCGTGGCTCCTGTCAAAACTAACACGGCTTAATTGACTGCGAGCGAACGAGCCCCGGGATTGATCCTGTCAGGCGTCCTCGGCGAGCCGCACCGCTCCATCTGTGAGCCGTTACTCCAGCGACGGCGCCAATCTGTTGCTTGGGAACGAGCCAAGCGATAGACGGAAAGAGCGGGAAGGAGGCGGGCAAGCGGTGAGGGGGTGTCAAAATTCCGGCAGGTACCTTAGGCGCCGCCATTCTTCTGATCCGCTGTCACTGATGACACGCTCCTCACACGCCAGCAAGTTTTGCGTCATGGTAAGCAAGAGCAGTCGTATGGATCCATCATGCCCCTCAAAGGGAGTCATACAGATGTCTTCATCCCATCTAGAACTGACAATGCTGGATACTTTTATTGTTTTTTAGACTAGGAACACACAAAGACAATCGGGCTGTGTTTGTTCCGATTTTACTCCTTCCCAAACAAAGACGTCAAACGTCCGACTATCTTATGTCTCCTTAGATTTCCTTTAAGCCAATCCTTCTGTATGAGGTGTACTAAGAGGGAAACTGTTCCAATACTATAGATTCCGAAACTTTCAGAAAAATTGGCCGCGAAATCAGGCATTTTAGCCCGCAACAATCAGACAATAGTGTCTGTAACAGAATGGTTGTTTACTCTGCGGTATACAGTAAATTCTCCAGAGTAAATTTGACTATATTTATAGTGTTACCAAATAGACTCAGTTTTAGAGTAGGCTAATATTTACACTTGGAAGACAATTAAATAAAGAATTGAGAAAAATGAAATAAAAGTCACTCAAGGGTTGAGGAACGAACTCACAACCTTCAGTTTGGGAGACTGCCGCACTACCTCCTGAGTTATGCCCCTCCTACTGCTTGCTTATCTCCAAGAGAAGAACGAAAACATCATTTTTGGTCTCATGGAGTTAGGAAGATTCCAGCTGGCATGAACCATAAACTAACACACAGCAGGAGCTGCGTAGCCCAGGATGTAGATCGGTTGTCTCCCAAGCTGAAGGTCGTGAGTTCGTTCCTCAACCCTTGCATGCCTTTTATTTAATTTTTTCCAATTCTTTATTTTACTCTCTTCTAAGTGTAAATACTGTATTAGCCTACTCTAAAACTGAGTCTATTTGCTCCCGCTGTAAATAGAGTAATACTTACTCGACAGAATTTACTGTGTAGGCTAACACAAAACGCTATGTGAAAAATGAAAACAAAATAAATTCAAAGTGTCTGTTACGATACTCTGTCCACTTTGTGTAAATCGATGAAATAGCATCACAACGCTTCCAGTATGAAAACCAGTGTAAACTACCACCTATAATACGTCAAATTGCCCAGCTTACATTATTAACATTGATCAAGCTAAACAGCTTTAACTAACTCATATGTTATGTATGACGCAAAGACCCTAACCCTAACTAACGGGGGCTCTCTTGCAAACATGATGGTCTGGTTGTCGAAAGGATGTTTAACTCTTTGACTGCCAGACGTTTTCAGAAAAGGAATGCCGTCAGTGCCAGCCGATTTAAGCATTTTGACTGATCTTTCAAAGTCCACAGAAAATTTTGTTTAGACTATGAAAATACACATACTACCAAATGAACGATTGGACTCTCATCTTTCATCAGAAAAAAAAGTTTGTTTCTACCTTATTCCGTTTTTCAGTAATCAACAATAGAAAATGGTTAGTTTCACCCAAATGCTCTGTTTTGAAACAAAATACAGAGAAATCAAGCTTTTTGTGAAACGATATTATTTCATGCACTCTAGTGAATTTGACATCTTTTTTCTCATGAATGATGCCACAAACACCTAAACAGTGCTTTACTTCTGTAAAACACTACCACCAACAATGAAAAAGTGTTTTTTTGATAGCAAAATACGTTTATTTACATTCAACAGTGTAACAATTTGACAAAACAATTTCGCAAACTATTTACAAATGTGTGCAACCGTGGTACTATTTACAATTGTGTGGATGTTTCAAATACAGTTTTTCTTTTTGTAACACTCCTCTGCGTGCAAGGAGACGCAGCAGGATTTGCACAATAGATTAGTTTCACTGCCACTGCAGACGCTACACTTTTTTGCTGGCTTTTTTTTTTCTTCTGGGGAATAGCAAGTATATACTGCAGTGTGTGTTTAGCCATGTTGCCATCAAGTCTACTCTCAGGATCATGATATGGTGACGTTATGGTGGTGTTACGTCTGGCTTCCTCATGTCCTTCAGTTCCTATACCGGGTGGTTGATCCATCTTATCCGCTCCATTCACGGTGGCATCGTAGTCCATAACCAGTGTCTTCTCTGTGATCAGACTGTACCCACTCCTCCGATGAATATGCATTGGACTCGGGCACTCTCCGTCGTCCGCCTGAGCGTCCGCCTGAGCGTCCGCCTGAGCGTCCGCCTGAGCGTCCGCCTGAGCGTCCGCCTGAGCGTCCGCCTGAGCGTCCGCCTGAGCGTCCGCCTGAGCGTCCGCCTGAGCGTCCGCCTGAGCGTCCGCCTGAGCGTCCGCCTGAGCGTCCGCCTGAGCGTCCGCCTGAGCGTCCGCCTGAGCGTGCTCGGTTGTGCTCCGCGTTTTCCGGCGTTAGCATCGCTTGCCGGTGAGGCTTTATGACGTGATCATAGCCGCCGCGTCAATGCTCCCAACTTCGGCGTCAACCTCGGAGTCACCATCATCATCATCGTCGTCATCAATGTGCATTTAGCATTGGTCGATGCTTTTCGTCTTTGAAAAAAATGCTCAAGCGTGAGCTGCTTGCAACCGGTCGCCATTATGGCTTCCTCAGCCATTGTCCCCTCAACACTCTAGCTCCGCCTCACGTCTTCTACTACTGACGCCTACCCAATCTTGTCCAAAGAGAGTCATCGCTGCCATCTAGGGGCCAAAAATAGATCTGCTTGATACTTTCAGCACAGCTGGCCAAGGCTTTTCTCCACCCGTTTGCAAAAAAACCAACAAAAAAACTTGGTGAACGTCTTTTAACGTCTTTGGCGCTCCTCCATAAGTTTTTATTAAACGTCATTTAACGTTTTTGGCAGTAAAAGAGTTAACAAGCTACACATAAAAATGAACAGTTTTCCCGAAAATGTCGATTTTGAGATTTTTCCACAAATAGCCTTCTTGAGGTCTCTAGTTTCATTTCCCAGCAGCACAAAGGTAAAAAAAAAAATTGAAGTGTTTAAAAATAAGCAATTATTAGACGGTTTGCATTGTAACTAGGGAGTGTTTTTAGCCTAGCTGCTAGCTAGCGCCGTGTCTCGGGCACGTTTATTAAAACCAACCCGGATTTCCTCGCCTCAAACGGCATTCACAAGTGGTTTGTATAAATGTTGTGCAGTTCTGCTAATGGATGGATGGCTGGACATAGCAACCAAAAAAAGTCGAAGTCCACTATAATGTAGCAGTGCACGTAAGCGAACAGAATGACATGCACGTCATAACACACCATCATACCTTTTAGTAGAAGCGCATCGTGGGTCCGGTTACCGTGCTTTGTAATCCAAAAATAATCTTAAATTCCGGGATCTCTTTCTTAATGAATCAATTTCTACTTTTAATTCAAATAACTACATTCACACATTTTAAACCAACACGAGCGAGCAGCCACGTAGATGCTCTCGCCCCTCCGCAGAGCAGATTGACAGGCTGACAGCGGCTCAGGAATGAGTGTAATTAAAACTTATAATATGCGCCAATGCCTTGTATGTAATGTAGGCTAATCTCATGATGTATTGTAAATACTAATGTAATGTTTTGATCGCTTATTGATGTCAATTTCATACGACGCTGTACACGCTGCTTCATTCAGTCACAAATACTGTCTGTCTGAGTCTTTTAAGTGGAGCCGGTCACATATATAGTATAGTATAAGGCAGGGGTGGCCAAGTTCGGTCCTCGAGAGCCACTATCCAGCCTGTTTTCCATGTCTCCCTCTTTCAGCGTAGCTGAAGCTAATGATCAGCTCATCAGCAAGCTTTGCAGAAGCCTAATAATGATCCTGATAATGAATCAGGTGTGTTAATGGAGAGAAACATGGAAAACGGGCTAGATAGTGGCTCTCGACGACTGAACTTAGCCACCCCTGGTATAAGGCCAACTCAATGTTTAGTGTGAGAGTGTACTGTATGTGAGACGACCTTGTGTACTGCATGCATTGCATCTGCACTCATACAATTCCTTCTTTTTTTTGCATGGAAAACAAGTAGAAATAAGTCGTAAGAGCAAACATTATATTGTAGACATGACAATGTCATGGTCCGGCGACTTCTGTGTGCGAATAAATTGTCTGCAGAGTCAGGCCCAAAGCGAGAAAGGGGCTCCAGTGTAGTTCATATTTGATGCGATCCACCTTGCATATCGGGCCCGTTGAGGAATTAAAAGTTACTGATACTGTAGCTCACGCAACTGTTTCCATGGCAACCACACAGAAAGAGCACCCAACGGGTCCTTGGCGAGCACTCGGCACTCTGCCGGCGCCGCGCCGAGATTTCCCTACCCCGGACCAGAGAGGGGCTCCCGTGCTGTAATTTACCATAAAGCCCAGTGGAGAAGATGCCGTTGGGCATTGCTAGGAGCCAAGGATGAATGTGCTTTGCCTGTATGTCCCTGAAAGTCCAACAGCTTAACCTCCTGCTGGGACCTCCAATGTGTCTAGTACATAAAATATTTCAAAAATTTACACTATGAAATATGTAAAAATGTCCAATTAATCAAACATCTCCAATATAAACAAATTAGCAAGTGTTGACTATGTCAAATACTGGATATCCAATAAGAAAATGCAA
>NC_135433.1:25363603-25386103 GCF_051991255.1 Vanacampus margaritifer
TGTCTCTGTTTAAGTCAGTGATGCACAATTTCTTCGCTAAACCTCTCATTTCATTGGTCCATTTCAGTGGCTAGTTTAGCTACCAATTTGTCCTACCCGATCCTACTTGACTGCTTGTTTTAAGCAATGCAGTTTAGGGTTCACTTACTTTTGCACCTACATGAATTAACCAAAAACTCTTTTTAATTTAGTTTTGACTACACTAGATCAATGCATTGGAATGCTAAATCTACACCTGTTATTTCATATAAAATGTAATGGTTCAGATTCAACAATAAAATCAGTTTGAAACAATCGAAAGTCCAAATTGCTCGAGAGGTTCACAAACTTTTGAGCAGCACTGTACGTCTTGGCTTGTGAAAGCACATTTTATTTATGAGGAGACTAAGAGTAGTGAAAAAATATGAGTTTTGCAGCAAAGTGGATACTGTGGAGTCTAATTATTCAACATCTGCACAGAGCAAACATGTTAACCATAGACTGACAGTCTCCTATATTTACTTCTCAGAATGTGGAAGACCAGGTTTTTTTATATATGGTTTATGCTTTTATTGAACATATAAACATAAAGAAAACACATTAGAAGTTTAAAATACAAGCTGAAGTAAAAAAAGAAAAATAAGAATAGGAAGAAAGAAAAGAGATTATATGTTCAAAAGGGGTTAGGAGGAAGTTGAAAACTAATCTAGTCCTACCCCTTTTTCGTTTTTTTATTCATAAGGAGATTGAGGGCTGTGAGAAAATGGCAACTGTGATTCTTATCCAGGGCATTATTGTGAAACTATAATTAGAACGAGATGATGTCACAAGAGGACAAACAAGTCGTTATGATGCCACATGGCGGAGGTGGAAGCGGGTGGTGATCGGTGGGCGTCGGTGTGTGGCAGGGTGGGGCGGCGCCAGCTGGCAGACGGCAGGCGGGCACCGGCGGCAAGTTCGTGAGCATCTGCGCCGCCTGTAGCAGACGCAGTAAATGCGACTCCCGACATTAATGTTGGCGCTACTCAAGCTGTCGACAAGCGTTCGTCCTCATATGGAACACAACATGGAAAGTCCTTAGCAATCTGCTCCATGTTAGCATTCCAACTGTTAGCATGTTAGCATTTGATCCATTTGAAATTCAAATGAATTTCTAATTTTCAAATACAGTAGTTTTTGACTAAAGGGCAAAATGTAAAATATTTATCAATCTATATCAATGCATTTTGTCCCCAGCTTGATATCTTGCTTTGTGTTAGCATACCAAATGTTAACAATATGCTAGAATACCAACTGTTATCATGTTAGTGTTTAAGTCTCATTTTAAATGACTATTGCAAGACATAACATTCATTTCAGTCTGCCCCAGTGCTTTCCTCATGAGTTTTGCTGTTTATTAGAATTACAAATGTCAGTTACAGTATATCAACTGTTAGCATGTTAGCATTTTTTAGTCTTGTTTGAAATGATACGTCACTTTAGGGCAAATTGTCAAATCCAAAGCGATCTAACTTAGTGCTTTTTTTACTCTTTGTTATCCTGCTATGTGTTAGCATTCCAGCGGTTCAAACCCATGGTAATATTCCTCTTTATGTTTTTCCCTCCAATTACTATCTGTTTTTTTTATCAGCATTTCAATTGTTAGCATGTTAGGGTTAGATCATTTCTAAAAAAAAGAAAAAAAGAGGTGAATGCATTACATTGAATTTATTCCCTGTTGTCTTGTGTGCGTGTGTATCTACGTGTCTATGCGTGTATGTTTTTACATTTCTGTGTGTTTACATTCATATGTGTTTCTGTCAGTACCTTGCACCTTTGATTTTAAGTGTATGTTTGTGCATTTTTTTGTGTACTGTACATGTCTGTTTGTGTGCACGTTGTCTTCACAATTGTATGTGCCATGTGTGTGTATTCGCGCGTCTGTACAGTTGTGTGTTTCCAGTCCATCAGCAGCACTCAGTAAATTGAGCGTTTACATACATTTCCTGTTTATTCTCATGCTCTCTGTAGTGGTTTGTCTGCCGCTATGTGTGCATGTACGTGGGTGCGTGTGTAGCCTCGCTGCCCTCTCCCCGTGTACCTGCTCATGTTAAGGTCGTTAAGTCACACTCAGGATGTGTTTTACGAGGCGTCTGTGCGCCATGTTTGCACTCAACCTCTGTGTCTCTCGCACAAACACACACGCGGTTATTGACCATCTTTACAAGCTAAAGTGGAGTACATGTTGTTTCTTAGTGCAATAACTACGGTTGTAATGATCTAATGTGACCTTGAGAAAACCTCACAGCAACGAATATTGAATGAAAATAAGTATTATGATTATACGGGGAAGGAAAAACTATCGATTTTGAAATGTTATTACATGTATGTATTAAATGCTTGCAAATAATCAGATAAAATGAAAAGTAAAAAACAATGTGTATTATTGGCAGGTGCTCTACCAATTGTCTCACTGCTGCTATTGCTGTGAACACTTTTGATTTTGATCATTATTTGTTTGTGCTTGAAATAACTGAGGTTAAACATCAGTACTGAAGATGTTTTTGTTGAAGTTCTCACGATGGATTACATCAAGTCCACTTTGAGAAACTACTGTTGTTCTGAACATGACTGAATTTGAACGGAGTCCATGCCACATCTTATCCTATTGTTGCTGAGAATTTGAAATTTGAGATTTCCCTGTACATTTTCCTAGTTCTTGTGAATTAATCTGGTCTTCTCTTTGCGGTTCACAGACAGATCGGCGTTGGATTTCGTGCTGCCTCTGCTGACCCACACCTTTGAACAGAGGACCTTCAGACAGGTAGGAAGTCAAATCAAGTGGTTGGACAAGCAGTGATGATGGTGGCGTTGGTGACATTAATGATAGAGAGATGATGAAGATCTTGGTATTCTTGATCATGTTGACAAGAATGATCAAGATGATGGTGATGACCACACTAGTAACAGTAAACGATGACCACAACATCAACACTGGTGAAGATAATGACTATGGTGTTGATAACGACAATGATGATTATAGAAAAGTAGATGACAATGATGAAAATGGGGATGATGATGGGGACAAGTGACAATGAGGATGATGACAATTGCAACCTTTGACTATGATGATATTGTGATATTGTGAAAATAACAATGGAAACGACAGAGACGATGACTCTGATGGTGATTCAGGCAATTAGGAAAAGATGACGATTATACTATTATCATTATTATTATATCAATGATGACAATGAGTATGATCACAATAAACATGTCAACGATAGTATTGATAACAACGGTGATAATAAAGTTGAAGACGATTTTGATAACGATGAAAATGACCGCAATGATCACAACAATTATGTTGATTATGGCAATTATAGAGAAGATAACTTTGATTATGATGACGATTATGCCAATGATGACAACACTATGAGAATGATGACAGTCCCAATGATGATGGTGAAGGTGACAACGAAGAGGACTATTATGGAAATGATGATCGCAAATTCACAATGACGATAACAATGGCGATAACGATGGAACTGAAGACCACAACAATAATGTCGATGGCGAGAACACGGATGATCATGATGCCGATCATGACAATAACACTCATGACGATTGTGACATTAATGACAATGCAATCCAGATTTTGGTGATGCCGATCACGATGATGCCGGTAATGACCATACTGATCATGACGTTAATGATGAAGATGCCTAAGACAAAAAACATGACATCATTCAGGACTTGAATGTGTCTTGAGGAGGAAACTGTTCTTGTTATGTGATGACTCAGCGCTTGAAAAACAAAAGGTTTTCTCTGGGGTAGCCCCTACAGAAAGTAGGGCATCAAATCTTTTCATTCAACCCTCTCTGGCGCTGCCTTGTTCTGATTGGACCCGAGTCTCGAGTTGGAGGATTTGTGGGGTGCACCCCTGACGAGCGGGAGACGTTCCCAGAGAAGATGAAGGACCGGGTTCTCGGCAGGAGGCAGGCCTGAGGGGATTACACGGATCAATGTGGAGGGAAAGCGAGGGAGCGCATCCGGCAGGTATGCTCGGCCAATCCCAGCGCAGAGCCAGACGGGATAATGTTCCCTCCCGGCAATTAAGCCCCGGAGGTGTTGGAGTGCTTTAGCGGGGGAGCTCGTTAGAGGCTTCCGTCACTTTTTTCCCCATCCTAATCGCATGGCTTCTCTTTTTTTCTTCCTGTCTTGTCACTCGCCTGCCCTACAAAAGTCTTACACCTAAAGTCAGCACACAATGCTAATGCTAATACATGTCACACACAGTTGCCATGTTCTGCGTAGATGTTTTCTGGATTATCCCACAATGTATTGTGGTTCTTTGCCATAGCTGCAGGTACTAGTTAGCATGTTGTTTTGTCTTGGGCCATAGAACTCAATTAAAGACTTTTTATTAGTGATGCACCGAATATTCGGCCACCGAAAAAAAATAGCCATTTTCGGGCGAAATTAAATAAAAGCCGAAAGAATACGGCCCAAATAGGTTGCGGTGACGCTCGCAAAAAAAAACAAACACTGCAAGCAAGCGTCTGTTTGAATTAAACAGCGAACGCGGGGGTGAGTGTCCGCCTTTTTTTCCCGCTGGCTTTTCACCGGTCGGTCATTGCGCACACCGGAGGAGAGGGGCATCGCTTGGTGTACAACATTTAAGTGAGTCGAAAAAAGACAGAACTGGCGTGTACTGCAGTACAGGTGAGACACTCTTTCTCCCGAAGCGGCTTCCCTTTTTTTTTTTTTTAAGAGCCCCTCGAACGCTTCCACTTTTTCACTGGCATCCCGGTGGCTGTGCTAAATGCTTTAGCTAATGCTAGCACTATTGCTATCAACAGTTTTAAACACGGAAACACTTACCGCGCTCTCCGGGTGGCGGCAGACCTGTACAGGACGCTGTGTGTGACTTTGCAGTCCTTTCCCGAAGCCGATTAGCCGGTGCGAACAAATGTATGTATTTATTTTTAAATGTTGGTGTATATGTGAATGGGACAATTTTAAGTGTGCCGCACCTTGTCCCGCCACACTCATCCATGCCTGCCTGTACAAACTACATTGACTATGAAGTGCAATCGCACCGCCAGAAAATGCTCAACCCTCGTTTGGTGTTTAATGAAGCATTAGCCAACATGTCTGCGGTGTGGCCACATTTCAATTTATATTGTGCTTGGTTAAAATGCCAGTGCTAAATAAATATTTTATAATAATATTATAATTATGATTAATTATATTAAATGCAATGATAGTAAAAATTGTCATAATTTTTTTCCGGGTTTTCGGCCAAGCATTTTTCGTTTTCGGTTTCGGCCAACCATTTTCATTTCGGTGCATCCCTACTTTTTATTTTTTAATATTGTGGTGAAGATGAACTAAACCTACATTTCCATCTAAAGTTCAAGAAGTTTAGGTCTTGATACCTGTAGTTCCTTGTGCTATATCTATGGGCCCTGGTGGACCTAGGATCCAATGAAGTAACATTTACAATTTTACTTTGCATAAAATATACTTCAGTGGAAGTTCCAGTTACTTTTTGTTCTGTAGTTATAATTGCAGGATCTTAACCTGTGACCATTTCTTAATCTTTGGGGAGTTAAGGCTAGAGTCCATTAACTCTTTTACTGCCAAAGACGTTAAATGACGTTCTGCAAAAACCTACGGAGGAGCGCCAAAGACGTTAAAAGACGTCCACCCATTTATTTTATTTTTTTTTTTTTAAACGGGTGGAGTAAAGCCTTGCCCAGCTGTGGTGAAAGTTTCAAGCAGGTCTAGGGAGCCTAATGACTATTTTTGGCCCCTAGAGAGCAGTGATGACTCTCTTTTGACAAGATTGGGTAGGCGTCAGTAGAAGACGTGAGGCGGAGCTAGAGGGGACAATAGCTGGGGAAGGGAAGAGAAGAGAACATGGCGACCGGTTTGCAAGCAGCTCACGCTCGAGCATTTTTTTTCAAAGACGTATTACAGAAGTAAAGCACTATTAAGGTGTTTGTGGCATTATTCATGGACAAAAAGAAGTGTAGAATTCACTAGAGTGCATGAAATAACATTGTTTCACCAAAAGCTCTTTTTCTCCGCTTTTTGTTTCAAAACAGAGCATTTCGGTGAAACTAACCATTTTCTATTGTTGATTACTGAAGAACGGAATAAGGTAGAAACAAACTTTTTTTCTGATGAAAGAGGAGAGTTCAATCTTTCATTTGGTAGTATGTGTGTTTCCATAGTCCAAACACAACATTTCTGTGGACCTTGAAAGATCAGTCAAAATGCTTAAATCGGCTGGCACTGGCGACATCCCGTTTCTGAAAACGTCTGGCAGTCAAAGAGTTAAAGCCATTTTATTAGGTGTCTAACATTTTTGGGGGGTTAGGGTCAAGAGATTCTGCATGTTTGCTGTTGGAGTTATGCGGATAGTCTAAGGGTTATAGTCCAGCAAAGTGACTTTTTGAAATTGTAAAGGTGCAATCCCAGCTACAGTTCCAGGAAATATTAGTTCTTGTTAATTGAAGTTCCTGCAACTAATCCATTGCCACACCAATTTCCATTGTTTCTAGTAATTCATCAGTACTGTTTCCTGATGAATTACTACTACTAACGACCATTGCACACTAGTTCCTGCCTTTCAAACGCCCCGTGGTCCTTCAAAAGTTCATGGAAAACATTTCTTAAGTGTAAATGCATAGTAAGCTTTTTTTTCCTGTAGATGTCGGTGCTATTTGTCCTCCGTCATGAAGTTGCTTGGTATCTTTGTCCTCGACGTCAATGTTGTGTCTCGGTCTCCAAGCACCCTGAAGACCTCAGTGTCTGCAGTTCCGGGTCGGTTCCCGGCAGTCCGATAAACACATTTACACCCATACACATGCGCAGACACACAAACATCAACGCACGTGCCCAAGGTGGCAGGGTGGCTTGCTGGTCCAGGACAAATTGGAAGCAAGCGGCTCATTTACTCGCAGACTCTGCAAACAAGTGCAAAGACTCCCCAAGGGCGTTTCCGCATAAATAATGACTCCGGGAGACACTTCCATTTGTGACGCTCGCTGGTTGCGCACACATGGGTCAGCTGGGCCGCCCCCGATGGGGGAGCTAGAGGGTCGGCAGTAAACAACAATGTGGAGAGTTAAAGTAGCTCAGTTTGTAAGGACGCCAGCTTTGGAAGGAAATATGTCTCTTTGGAAAATAGTACGGTTGATATATGAATGTCCCAGTAGGGAGTTAGGTTAGTATTAAGGTCGACGGGTAGGGTTTATGTTTTGGGTGTTTAGGGCATTATGGTTTGGAGTAGGGGTGCAGCTTCTAACCGGTTTTACGATTAACCGTAGTTTTTAAATATCAGAATTACATAACCACAGCCGTTCAACAACTCTGGTTATTTCCGCTCAAAACAGTCCGTCAGTTTAAACTTGTGTGCGGCGCAAAAGGTGCCATGTGGCATAGTTCATAGCTCTTCTGTTTCCACACGGCACATTTAGTGGGCGCACAACAACACAGTGCTCATCCTTACTGGATAGGCCATAGGCCGAGACGTTTGAAGTAAGCCGCCATCTTGGGACTCCCATATTCCCTAGAAACGTATCTTGGCATATACATTTGGCTGCAAAATGCCTAAATGTGTAGTGGTAAACTGCACAAATCGCCAATTTAAAGGCTGTGGATGAACATTTCACCTGTAAGTATGACTGAAATGGAAAATGATGATTTTTCTTTTAAAATGAAGGAAAAAGAGGGTACGTACCATCCACTTGTTATGCATTATATTTTATTATTCATATTTTCACTTTGTTATAATAAACCTAAAGTTAAAGCCAATTTGAGCTTTTCAAGTTTTGAAACTATATTTCTTTTTTTACTTATTTGGGTGCTTTATTTGTTTTAAAAGGCAGTCAGTTTTTATTTATTTTCAGTTATTTATTGTTAAAAATAAACATTTTCAAAGAATACTGATGTAATTTTTTTGTAATGTTTGTAAGAATAACCGTAAAACCATGTTTTTTTCCCCTCAGACTATAAATCATATACCAAAATCCGAAACTTTTGCAGGTAGGAGTTAGGTTTCGGGGGGAGTGGACTCTGGGTTGGGATTAGGAAGTAAATGGTTAGTTTATTTAAAAAATAACCTAATGCTTCATCAGAGGATGTTTACATGGAATTGTTAGAGGGTGTTTGGATTATTGTGAAGAGGTTGGGGTTGATTGGCTTTGGAATGTGATTAGGGTTAATGGGTTAGGGTTCAGTTTTAGGGTTTCCCCCAAAATTCCAACATTGTTTGAAGTGGTCTCATATCACACAAACCATCAGTGGCCCTCAGTCAGTAAACCTCAGCCTGTTTTCTACTGTTGGCAGTTGACGTCTGCCGCTGTTCTGTCAGATCAGCATACCCCTAAACTCAACCTAACACCCAATCTGTTCTTATCGCACATGGCCTGTTCCCTACAGCACATGCACAGAAGTGCAAGGGATGCTACTCTGACAGTTATGCTGTTTTGTCGAGACACCGCATCTTTGTCAGCGTCAATAAAGGTGATTTTGTCCATCTCAGATTTATTTCTTCCAATTATATTCAGGCTGGTATATCTTTCTGTACTCTGCATTGTTTAGCCAGAGACGAGATAATGATGGCGGTCAAGTCGCACAAGCACGTCCCGTTGGCGTTCCTGCATGGAAATGATTACCGCCACGGCGCGGCGACAATGATTGTCGTAATCCCCCCCCCCCCCCACACACACACACTTTTTTTCTTCTTCTATCTACGCTGACCTGAAATTGTGGTGTGTCACATTGTGTTTGGCACACCGGATTTAGATATGCTAAGCACCCGCATCCAAGAGAAGAAGGTGCACTCTGGAATGAGGAGGCGGGAGGGGGTGGGGGGTGGGGGGAATGGTAGTTGAAATGGCAAGCTCCTCTCCAAGTGGAACAGATGGTGGGAAAGTAAGAGCGGAGCTTTGCTTCTCTTTTTTTTTAACTTCAAATGTTATCATGCAGGATGCACACCACGCTTAAGCTAATGAGCAGGGGGGCGGCATTGTGGGGAGGTTGTGAGTGGGGGTGTCGCTTTTTCGTCCTCTGTAGTTCTTCCGTTCTCTCCCACCGGCACTTTTTCCCGCAAGCCCACGCTCTCAGCGGAAGCCTGGAAGCCTCGCCGTTATGTAAGCACACACGACCGACACACACAAAGCCAAGCAAAGCAAAGCAAAGCCGTCCGCAACATAGCAAGTCAAACACGGCCGCCCGGGGGAGCTAAATTTAGCACAAGTGTTTGGGTCACAAATCCCATAATTGTCCCGCTCGGGGAGATTTCATTTGCACTTCAAGGAAAGTCGGGACTGCAGCAATTGTGGCACAGTTACAGACACAATCTGTTGTCCCTGAATCTGGTTTTATTTGCAGTTGTATTTATTTATTTTTACATTTTGGCCATCAATCATATCCCCAATATCTTTTCCTGCAAACTTTTGACATCATCTACAGCCAAAATTGCTTTGTTGTTTTTGTTTGTTTTCTTTCTAAGGCAGCGCAATGTGTTAATGCTTAGTAAATCTGGCTCACGACGCTAAGATTCTGGGTTCAAAACTCAGCTTCCGCCTTCCTGTATTGAGTTTGTGTCTTCCTTTCTAAAAACATACTTTATTGACGATTCACAATCTATAGATGTAAGTGTGAATGTTTTTTTTGTGTGTGTGTTTGTGTGTCTCTATGTGCCCTTGGATTTGCTGGGCGACCAGTCCAGGGTGTACCCCAAGGTCAGTTGAGAGAGGCTTCCAGTCACTCTATCCCTAATGATAACAAGCACTATCGAAAAGGGAGGGATGATTCTTTGTAGATAGTAAAGTGGGTGACTGATTAGAAAGTCTGCCTCATAGTTTTAAGGTACACAATTTGAATCTGGAGTTTCTGCGTTTGCTGATGTACCCGCAGAAAAACAATGCAAGCTTCCTGTTACATGCTATACAATCAATTTAGGTGTAACTTTAAGGGGATTACAGTTGGGTTTGGGGTTAAGGGCGTTTGGTTTGTTTTTTCGAGTGGGGCCAGGGTTAAATTAATGATGAGTGGGATTTGGGTTAAAATTGCGGGTTGGAAAATAGGGTTAGAGGGGTTAGGGTGAAGGTTGGGGTTTGGGTTATTATGAATACAGTTAGGTGTAGGGCTAGAGCAGGCTTCTCCAAAGGGTAGCTCGCAACGTAGTTTGAGTATCTTGCGGACAGATAGTTAACTCTTTGACTGCCAAAAACATTAAATAACGTTTAGTAATCCTACTGAGGAGCGCCAAAGACGTTAAAAGACGTTCACCAAGTTTTTTTGTTTTTTTGGGGGGAAACGGGTGGAGGAAAGCCTTGGCCAGCTGTGCTGAAAATATCAAGCAGATCTAGTTAGTATAATGCCTATTTTTGGCCCCTAGATGGCAGTGATGACTCTCTTTGGACAAGATTGGGTAGGCGTCAGTAGAAGACGTAAGGCGTCGCTAGAGTGTTGAGGGGACAATGGCTGAGGAAGCCATAATGGCGACCGGTTGCAAGCAGCTCACGCTTGATCGTTTTTTTTCAAAGAAGAGAAGCATCAACCAGTGCTAAAGAGCACATTGATGACGACGATGATGATGATGATGACTCCGAGGTTGACGCCGAAGTTGGAAGCGTTGACGCGGCGGCTATGATCACGTCATAAAGCCTCACCGGCTAGCGATCCTAACGCCGGAAAACGCGGAGCACAACCGAGCACTTCTGCTCAGGCGGACGTTCAATCGGACAACGAAGAGTGCCCCGAGTCCAATGCATATTCATCGGAGGAGTGTGTACAGTCTGATCACGGAGAAGACACTGGTTATGGACTACGATGTCACCATGAATGGAGCGGATAAGATGGATCAACCACCCGGTATAGGAACTGAAGGACATGAGGAAGCCAGACGTAACACCACCGTAACGTCACCGTATCATGATCCTGAGAGTAGACTTGATGGCAACATGGCCAAACACACACTGCAGTATATACTTGCTATTCCCCGGAAAAAAGGCCGGCAAGAAAGTGTATTGTCTGCACGTGAAGGAGCCATCGCAGTGAAACTAATCTGTTGTGCAAATCCTGCTGCGTCCCCTTGCACGCAGGGGAGTGTTACAAAAAGAAAAACTTTCTATAGTTGCGACAAACATCAAAACAACGCTATCCCGAACTTATAGTCAATCGCTTATTTAGGACAGTAAGAAACTGCAAGTTAATTACGCCGTCATTGTATGGCACGGCACAAATCTCCGACGTTAGTGGCTAGCAGCTAGCTGTTAGCAATAGTAACGGGTGCCTGGCTGGTAACATAAATGAGTTTGACAGCTGGTACCTGGCTTCCTTTCTTTATTCTGGACCAAGGCTACTTTCTAATTCACTCTCCATGTTTAAAAGAAGGGAATGTACATTAAGTTGCACTTTGAGGTCTTTTCATTATTATTATTTACCCATTAAATAAATGTAAAAACAACAAACAAGCATTTAACAGAAAATGTCAAATATATGTATATAAATTTGGCTTAAAAATAAATGTTGTGAAATATGAGTAGCTCGATTCTGTTTTGCTTTTCTAAAAGTAGCTCGTGGTGGAAAAAAGACCGTTGGAGACCGCTGGGCTAGAGTAAAAGATTTTCCTTTTTCCATTACAGTAAATCTCAGTGGACCTGCTGGCTTCTTTTACAGACCTTGAAAGAGACCCCCATCCACAGTGGTGTCTCTAGGCTGATAAACAAACTCTTCCTCATTGCTCCATTTTCTCTTCACAATTGTTATTTTTAGTCCAGTGACGCCATCGCTCGTCTGTCTGCCTAATCAACTTTTTTTTACTTGCTCATCCAAATAATTAAGAAATGTCTTCAAAGCGCCTTGTGTTAATCCGAGCGAGGCCGGGATGAAAAGAGCTTTTGGACGGCGCAGACTCGAGATTGTTTGTGACCGGCTGACACCGTTGGTGACATGCGGATGACCCGGAAGGTTCCGCTCTGTTTGCTGCGTGTGGAAACGTCTGTAATGAGCCGCTGAACTCGCCGTGCTTCCCCGCTTGCGTCAGCTCCGAGTGGGTTTTCCTCCAAGCTCGCTTGCTCATTCCGGTTACGCAACGCCACCACCGTGTCACTCCGATGTTCCCACAGGAGCGTGACGCCGCCATGTTGGCCCAACGTCGACTGCCACCGCTCCACATTTTTACTGCTCCGGCTGGGTTTTTTCTGTACTCCCGCCGTGGATTTCCATGTCAGACGAGCTGATTTCTGCAGCGTGACGGCGACCCCCTCGAGTGGGGCGGCCCCCGCATGTCAGAATGTGTCGTTGCAGGGCAGCCTTTCACACACAGCATGTGTTTCATAGTGCGTAGCTACTCAAAAGATCTTCTCCATCAGTCACTACAGTGATTATCTGTTCAAAAAGTTGTCCATCAGTCACTACACTGAACAGCCTTTTAAAGTTACTGTATAGAATCAAGCCATTTATCATGCTTCAATTCAATGGACACTGAGCTGCTCTTTCTGGTGTTCATGTCTTGACCACCGGGGGCAGTATACTATAGACATATTTTACAGAAATGGTCTCAGCAATATTAGTCAAGTCACTCTCCGAAACAGGTGACATTTACACCTTGCAATTTGTAAAATGTTCATGCAGAGCAAACTCCTTTTTTCAGAATCCACAATATGAAATACATGTCAATCCACCCAAAAACATATTTTCTTACCTCAGGCATAAAATCTTTATTAATAATATGATCTGTTGGTTTTAGCATTCATTTGATATTCAACACTTTTGTTAATTCTCAATATGAAAATGTAAGCATGATGTTGATAACAATGATACAATATCAGAAAATAATAATAATATCAAAAATTAGGTTTTAATACAACACTTTGCTAGAAAAGTGCATGTATAATAATGTGCTTGTAAAAAACAAATACTGAACATTTAATATGTCAACAACATGAAATATGAAACATTCAAAAAATTGATAAGCATTTAATTATCTTCAAGAACATCTTAACAGGCATCAATTTAACTTCTCAAAAAGTGAAACATTTAATAATACAAATATTTTCTTTATATTAAAGTTGTAAAAATAAACAAGATTAAAAAACACATTTCCTTATAAATATTTTGTGATAGGGTGGTTGGGTTGAGTGTAATGGACCTCATCTAACATGAAAAGAAAACAAAAAAAGAATGGACAAAGAATGTTAGGACTTGCCTTCTTTCTTGCTGGCTGCTCCAGAGGTTCAAATGATGTCACTTTCTCTTTGTTATGTCACTTAAAGCAACACTCAGTAATTTATAGACAAAACTTGTAAATGTGACGGGGCGTGGTAAGATAAACTGAGGGAAATAATATTTTTTACTAAAAATAAAATTTTTGTTTATTTATTTTTGTTTTCTGAGAGCTCAATTATTCATTGGATAGCCTCTCCGAGTCAACATGTCATCATCATCGCTCTTTCTTTCTTTTTTTCTTGTGCATGTGTGCGTGCGTGTTTGTGCTCTTTAATTCACCTGAAACCCATTATAAATCCAATACCCTTCACCTCTACTGGATACTTCAGAGTCCCGCCAGGGTCGTGAAGTTGTCAGAAGACCTAAGAAAGGATCAACATTTTTATTTTTGATAAATATATTTTATAGAATCAGTGACACACTTATACTTGTGGAAATAATAAATGTTTGATACAAATCGAATGTATTTGGTGATATTTTGGATGCAAATATTATGTTTGTCAATACGCAGATGTGAAAATGGCCATGAAGGCCTACTCATGAAAAGATTAAAAATAGTATGTCACTCTTAATTTGTTTTTGTATTTACTCTGAATATACTGAAATTAAAACCTTTACGCTCTAGAAACACACTTTGACAATTTTTTTGTGCCCTAAATACTTCAAACATTGTGGACTCAAATGACACTTGTCTAGTAGAATGATTCAGTCATTCTTCACAGAGGATGAAGAATATTTGCCTGTGAGTATTGTTTTATAATCCGCATTTGTTGCTTGAAAATTTGGTCAACTATGTGGGTAATACCACTGCCATCTAGATGCTATTCATTAGCATGTTTACTAAAGTTCCCATTATGTATTAGCATCAAGCTCGTAAAGGCTCTGTGGCTGTCGTAAATACACAGCGTGTATTCTCTTTAATATTTAGTTTGACAATAAACTTTTTTTTATTGTGCTGTTAGTTGATTGATCTTACTGCAGCCATCATGTACAACCATACTTAATGTCAAGGTTTTTTTTTTTTTTGCAAATCAAAGGAAAAAAACATCTGAATGGCAGCTCATATCTTAACAAAAACTTTTAAGTCAGGTTACTGTCAAGGCGCTGTTACACTGAAGGTGAGCAAATTCACAAACAGCACGACACAACACAAAATATGATCAGTTGAAAATCTGCTGCACAGCAAGTGTGCAAATGATAAACTATGACATAGTGGGGACTCGTATATCCCCTTTTTCACAGCTGCCATCCATGCCAACATCCATGCTTTTTCCATGGATTTCTGTGTCAGGTGAGCATATATTTTGCAATGTGACGCTCCCTCCCAATGGAGGGGGTGCAACCCCCACGTGTTAGAATGTGCTTTTGCAGGATCTTCCTGATGAAGTCGTTAAGAAGTCGTTAAGAAGCCATTAAGAGCCATTAAGTCGGCGAGGTGACGCCTGGTGTTCGGCGCGCGCCGGGCGTCAGGAAAACTTGTTAATCACACCGTTTATTCGCTCCCCCGGCGTGCGACTGTAAATATCGGCGCCGTGTTGTTGTTGTTGACTGTGCATGCTAATGAACGTCGGTATTAGCTTCATGCCTCCGGAGGGAGGGGCTAATGCTAATACCCGATCGCCTCTAGCGGGGGGAACGACTATCATTCATCCTGAGAAGGGAGGAGGAAAGGCTTGTTTTGCCTGTTCCTCATTCAGTATCAACCACAGCTTGGCAGCTGTTTACATATGCTCTAGTCACTATAGTGGGCATCTATTCTGTAGCTATTTATTTCTACGAGCGCGAGTCAGTTGAGCATATTTCACTACAGTGGACAGTGATTAAAAAAATTGTTTTTCTCCATGTTTCTAGGTTGTTCTTTGATGTGCCCGTGCACTGCCAACTACTGGTGGGCCGTTGTACTGATTGTCCTAGTGTAGCCCCTGGGGTGTTTGCTAATCTGTGTGTTTTTTCCATCTGATGGTCGTCCTCACAGTGAGGAGCTCTTATCGGAAGTCATTAGGCTTGCCTCCATGTGGCCGGCCTGGCTAATTATCTCCTCACGCTCAAGCAAAGCCTGCGACACTGCCGATTAGCTCGTTCCTGGAAAGCCTCTTTAACACAGACTTTCACACAGTTTCGGAATAAGAGAGGTTACCTGTAAAATTGATGTTTAATTGCCTGTGTCTTTAGGCTTCGATACACCAATCCAAATGTCAGGCAAATATGACCCACGCCTACAGCCTGTGGCGTCGACCTGACCGTCGGCACATCACGCCGTTAAAATGATGGAAAAACACACCGCAATAAACATCCACCGTCGCCAACTATTAAATTAAATACAATTCAATTTTACAACTTAGTTGAGTTTAAATTAGCACAAATAATGTACAAAGCATACAACAATCTACTCTGCCAGATTTTTCAGAAAGCTCTCAGAAGCTATTTGAAATTAGAGAGAGTCCTTATGAGATAAGGGGTACAAGTGTCTACAAAAAAATCAAAACAAGAACAATAATTAAGCAAAGGTGGGTAAGATGTGTTAATTTGTGGAATCATTTTGGTACTGACCTAAAAAGATGCAAGTCACTTGCTGAGTTTAAAAAAATATTTAAAAGCAAAGTTAAAAAATGTTTTTAAATCAGAGCTGGTAAAATTGCAGAAATGAATTATTATACTGTATGCCTATGAATTACATGTACATATGCTATTGGCAAATGTACGTACATGTCAAAGTGCAGTTGTATACACGAACAAGTTTATTTATACATTTTTTCTTTCATTGAAATATATTAACCTATTATTGTATCAATAATGAAATAAGTCAAAACTTACAAAAAATAAGTACTAATAAGGACTAGATACGTTTTCAACTTCTTCCTACTCTTTTTTTTATTTTTTTTTATTTTTTATTTTTTTTAACATGAACATGTAAACTGTGTAAATTCTGACTTTGCTAATGATTCTTCTCCTTTTTAACTTTAATTTTCTTTCTTTCTTTCCCTTTCACTTTTATTTTATATTTTGTATTTCATTCATATGTTCAATATATTCAATAAACCAAACCAAACTATTAGAGGTGGGCATTTTACATATTCTTCTGGTCTGGCATTCGTCATTCGTTGGTGCACTGGGTTCCCTTCTGTAATTCCGCCAGTTTTTTCCAAGCTGAACCAACCTGTAATCGTAGGTCCACTGTTTTTATTTTACCCACACTTCCGTCGTCACTTCGTCACCACTATTTTAGGACAGACTAAGAAAGGTCCACTGTTCTGTGTTACCACTATAATGTTAGTTGTTGTCAGAGGTGGGTTAGTAGAGTTACATTTACTCCGTTACATTTACGTGAGTAACTTTTTGAAGAAAAAAAAAAAGTACTTCTAAGAGTAGTTTTACCACTCTATAAATACAAATACTTTTTACTTTTACTTGAGTAGATGTGTGAAGAAGTAACACTTCTCTTACTCTGCTATATTGGGCTACACTAGAGTTGTTACCCCCATTTCATACATTCGATTTACCATATTTTTACGGCATGGCGCACTTAAAAGTTTTCAGTTTTTTTTTTTTAAATCGACAGTGCGTCTAATAATGAGATGTGCCTTTTGTGTGCACCGAGTTCCAAAATCTGTAAATGTTGTTATGCAACTTCGGTAAGCGCTCTGCTCTGCTTGACTGACTGTGTGGGAGCATATCCACGGATACATTGCTTACTGTATATACAGGAATGCGGCCCTGGTTGAAGACTGGCAGGCATGATGAGATTCCAAAAGAGTTTAAGAAACTGCCACCAATGGTGGTTAGACTGGGAGGCAGTGCAGAGCGAGTGAGGCCACAACTTGTGAATTGATTGTGCATGCTTGGGTTAATGTGTCTGCTTCCATTGCTGTTCGAGCTTTTTAAAAAAAAAATTTTTTTTAATGATTTGAAGATGCCAGAATTTGCACATAATTTAGTTTCTTTCTTTCTTATGACTGTGTTTTTAAAAATAAATCATACTTTATGTTCAAGCAGTTACTCAGTACTTGAGTTCAGCAAAACTTTTTTACTTGCACTTTAGTGATTTTTTTATGACTACTTTTTACTTTTACTTGAGTAATATTATTCTGAAGTAACGCTACTCTTACTTAAGTAATTTTTTTGGCTACCCTACCCACCTCTGGTTGTTGTGTCTTTGGACGTAATCCAGCAGCAGCCAATAGAAAACTGTGATCGGCCCCAAAAATCCTGATCAAGTAAAGCCTACTACTGAAGGTCCTAAAACACACTGAAATCAATTAAGCAATATATGTCCCATTACAGTGCCTTGCACACAGGCCAAGCATCACAGGGACAAAAGCAATGTGAAAGGAGCTGATACACTTTGGGTGGCTGCACTCATTTACCTTATAACAAAAACAAAGCATAAAAACGTGCAGCTGTCTTCGGCAAAGCGTCTTCCGACGTCACGAGACATTTGAATATGAAGATTGGCGCTGCAGATGCGCTCGTAAACGACATTTGACTTGGCAAGCATGCCGGCGCTGCATCCCACCTGCTCCCGACACCGTTTCGCAAACAAACAAAGGCACATGTAAAGGAGCCGTGCACACCTGCTTGGTAAAATGTCCAGACAGCAGTTGGCCACCGCGTCTCCCTTCTCCCTTATACTAATTACCGTACGCCCACGCCGGCGCGGCTGCCATGCCACACTTTCATCAACAGATACAGGTATCACGTATAGTCACTCGCAGACCTTTGACGCTGCCATAAACGCAACGACTTTTTGCCTGGTTGAGTTGTTGGCGGGTCAATGCTCAATGGTCAATGCAATACTGCTCAAAAGCAATTTTCTACTATTTTTCATTAGCCACTACAGCAAACACGTATTCAAAAAAAGTTACAAATTAGTTCCTACAGACTTGGTCAGCTATTCAAAAGTTGTGAGTAATGACTACAGCAGCTTACTGCAACGTGAATGTGACAGCGGGAAAGAGATTTCTTCACACCGCTGAACCTGAAGCGACCCTTCGTATTGATCCGGTTTCTAATTTAATCGCCCGCGTTTACGACACTTGTACATCATCAAAGTTCATAAAGGCGACACGCTCGATAACGGTGACCAACCCAAGTGAAACCTGATGACCAAAAGTGCATGTCGCAGCTTTAGTGGATTTGAGTCTAAATTGTACTGAGGTGGTTGTTTGTCTACCTGGGCCTTGTGATTGGCTGACGACCAGCCCACAGTGTAACCCACTTCTTTCACCAAAGACCAGCTTGGGCTCGTCTCCAGCTCACATGCTTACTGTATGAGGACTAAATAATCTTTTTATGTGAGTATGAATGACTTGCGGCCAGTCCAGAGTATAGACCCACCTCACCTAGTCCCCCACTCAACCAAAACCTGGAATGGATAAATACATGTATTAATATTTTTGTGCCCAGCGCCAGCCCGCTGCACAGCGCAGTCTAACTGTTGGATGGAGTTTTCTTTATTTTGGTATTTTGATAGACGGTGCGGTGCGTTCAATGAAGTGAATTCTACAATGATTCAGAGGGTTCAATGCACCCTGTTTATGAATGAAATATGATGACATCCACAATAAAAGGCCTCATAGCTCTGCATTACACCACCTGTGCCACAATTTAGACCTGCTTTTTGATGGTCTGAAGATTAGTGGTGGATTAGGTGTGCCAGCGGCATGTAGATAAAAAAAATTCTCGGTCTACAAGAACGACTTGCATGGCACATCCTGGCCTGCCAAATTCTCAAAAATGCTTGAGGTTTGTACCATCACAAATATGAAAATGCACCAGTTTTTCCAGTGTCAAAAAAATAAAAAGAAGCTCTGAATACTCGTCTCTCCATATGTGCCCATGTGATTTACTGGTGACCATTCATGGTGTTTCTTGCCTCCCTCTTGCCTGATCATCAGTCCCTGTAATTGAGGGCAAGCAGCTTATTGAAATCTTGTCACATATGGGCCGTTGTCCAGCTGGGCAGGGAAGGACCGGTCACCACTGCCGGTCCTTCCCTCCGCCCCCGAGGTCTGCTGCCCTCCTGGCACCGGCACCACCATGGCTCCGGCTGGTCCCAACTCATCCAAGAACGCCGTCTTTTCCGGCCGGCGTGCTCACCCGCATGGTGCCTGGCGTGTCGAAGGTGCGCTTGGCAAGGCGGGTGAACAACAGGCGGCGACAGCCGGTCTTTTTTCCGCTCCTTCCTGATGGTTTTCTCGCCATTGGAGGATATGAAACAGCAGCATTTACTCAGCTTTTCAAAAATGAAGAAGAAAAAGAACACGGTAGGGATGGTTCCCATTTTCAGAAAAGTGTCTTTTTTCACTTCCTTTCATTTTTGGATGGTCGCAGCAGTGAGCATATGCACTCCTTCATGCCAGGAGCTTCTTGTCTTTGCTCGCATTTTGTCTCTGAAATCACCGTCTTATATTTAAAGAAGAAAAATCCCTGGGTGGCACCCTAGGATGGTAATTTACAGAAGCTAATAACAGTCACAGAAATCATTTTGATTGGATAAGCAAAGTACGTCGGACGTTGGGAAACTTCCTGGCTGGCATCCTAGTATTTGACATACCTTCGTAGCTTACCTATTTTCACTAATTATTGTCTCAAAAAAATATTGCAACTTTCTTGAGGCAACATAATGGTGCCCGCAACGTGAGGGAAAGAGGCAGAATTTTATCACACTTCTCAGACAGTTAAGTGTACAGGAGAGTTACTAGTTTTGCTCTCAAGCTATTTTCAACACTTTCAATTAGTCTATAAAGCGTAAAAAAACAACACAGGCAACATGGCAACAGACCAATAAATTGTAAAAAAAATAAAATAAATAAATAAATATATATATATATATATATATATATATATATATATATATATATATATATATATATATATATATATATATATGAAATTGATCCTATTTAGATGTTAGATAACAATTTTCCATCTGACAGCAGAAATATGCAATTTTCAAAATGCTTCTATCATGAAACTTCCCGAGGATCATCATGGGATAGTCCAGTACCTGACGTAAATGTAATGGTCAGGGGAATGGACAGTCACACAAGGACTTTTAATCTGATATGCTAAATTGGATCTCTTTGAAACTTCCGGAGTGGCATCCTGGGATGGTGTAGTACCTAGCAGAAGTGGAATGTTTAAGTGATGGTGTGAGTTATTTTTTAATATAACCTTGAAATCAGATGTAATGAGACATTGAGAGTTATAAAACGCTTTGGTTCTGATATTGTACATCAGATTTGTATGAAACATCCATTTTAAGATCTGTTATCAATTAAGATCGATTAAGATTAATTATTTTAGTGCCAGGCTGAAGTTGAATAATTGAGCGATAACGTGGAATGGTTTGAAATCTTAATAACGGTCACAGAAGTGTTTTTGTCTGGTACAGTACACTAGATATTTGTGAAACTTCTTGGGTGTCATGCTGGGACTATCCAGTACCTGACAGCGATAGGATTGGGATTATTTTTAATGAGACTCTGAAGTTACAGTGAATGATAGTCACATACAGCTCCAATGTTTTATGAGAAAGAACTTCTTGTGTTACGTCGTGTTTTGTTGCCTGGCACGCATGA
Organism: Vanacampus margaritifer; assembly: GCF_051991255.1. Taxonomy (NCBI): domain Eukaryota; kingdom Metazoa; phylum Chordata; class Actinopteri; order Syngnathiformes; family Syngnathidae; genus Vanacampus; species Vanacampus margaritifer. The sequence continues at coordinate 25,384,396 of NC_135433.1, forward strand.
CTCGGACACTTCCAAGTTCAGCGCCGAAAACAAAAACTTCATGCAAAACGCCCGCAATTAATCACAGCCAGGGTGCTTCCTCGTTCTTTATGATTATTAATAGCCATTTAGTGCGCGGCGGGTCACCGCACCCCACTAAAATATTTATGCCGTAAACAGCATGAATGATGAAGGCGGCGGTAAAGGCAAAAATATGCGCCACCACCGCTGCTTTATTTTCCTAAATGAGCTGAGTTGCTGCATGCAAATGAGACGTCGGCTGTGGTCGCGTGACGCCACCAATGATCAATCGCGGACTCCTTATGATGCAGGAAGCGGTTGCCGATTCTTCTGATCATTGCCGCTGTTACCATGGCAACCCGGCCACTCGTTTTTGCGAATGTGTTTGCTTGCTTTTATTTTGCTTCCATGACATTAATTCTGTTTAGTTCTTGCGAGCATTTTGCTGTTATTATTATTAATAATAATAATATTATTAATTATTTATTATTATTATTATAATATAATTGTATGTATGTTTACATATTAGAATTTTTGCACAGCAATATTGTGCTATATGACATCATGACAAAAAGTCTGTACCAACTCGGCAGCATTAATGCTAATAATCTTTGTTTCCATGACAGCGTGTGGACACCACTGCAAGTTAGTTCAATATTTCACAAGTTAAATAGGTTATGTCATTATAATTACTTTTTCAATTACACAGTGTATCCCCAAAGCGTAAGGCATTATTGATCTGACACATTTATTTAAGTTTCTCTTAAAAGTGTCTTTGTCGAAAATTGGAATTATGATTACTTGTGACTAATAATAAGGATAACTGCACACAGGAAATTATCTATTGACTTCTTTGCTCCAAGAGGTATAATTTAATATATCTTCCAATACACCATTGTGCTAATTATGAACAATTTCCCTCAGGGTGGATTCATAATGGTGTTATCTTATGAACAGCAAAAAAAAAAGAAAGAGAAAAGAACAATATATAAATAATTTCAATATTTTTTAGGTGTAATTTTAAAAACTAATGTCTGAAAATTATAGATTGTGTAAAATGGAACATTTATAGGAGAACAGACCTTCAAAATCAAAGCAATCCAGTACAATATGAGTTACAGCACACTATTTTTGGCCACATAGAGGCCTATTTAGCAGTCAAGCTTAAATTATTTTGTGCTTGTTTGTTGAATGTGACTGTTAAATAAAGCACCGTGTGAAGAAATGTGGTGAAATCGTTATTGTTCTGAATGCTTTTATTTTGAAGGTCTGACTTTTGACAGGATGTATGGACTATCTGCCACGCAGGAGGCGGGACATCCGACTTCCGGGTTTTCACCCATCAACTTTGTTTCCGTTTCTGGTTTGCGACATGTGGGCCGCGTCCCAGTACTTGCGCTTGTGCCCCTCGGTTGCGCGTTCCCATCAACTGATGCAAGGCTGCGAGTGTGTAGTGTCTGTCTCAGTGTCTGAAACATTTCAGATAGCCGAGATGGGTGGGGGTGCGAGTGTTTGAACGCGGCCAGCAGTGGCCGGAAACGGCGCTGATGTGTAAAACCCGGAAGTCGGAAGTCCGTGGCATCTACCCCATTACACAGATGTTGCTAGTGTTACTGATAAGACTGGGAGGGTTATTGTTCGGAGTTGTTCATAAAATCTTGCATTGTTGAACACAACACGTATGAAAATCTTCATGTGAACCGCAATG